>NW_006399886.1:2970228-2975181 GCF_000299155.1 Elephantulus edwardii | reverse complement strand
CCTGGAGTCAAGGATTCTGAAGCTTCATCTGACATATTTTGGGCATGTTGCAAGGAGGGACTTGTCCTTGGAAAGGGACATCATGTTTGGCAGAGTGGAGAGGAAGTGAAGGAGAGGAAGACCTTTGGTGTGATCGATTGATTCTGTGACTGGAACCGTGGGAATAAGTGTGTTTGAGATGGCTAGGCTGGCACAGGATAGAACAGCATTTAGAGCTCTTGTATATAGGGTCGCTGTGAGTCACAAGCGACTCGATGGCACATAACAAGCACAACAACATAGCAAATGTATATATTATTCAGAGAAAATACTTGAATACTTGCTGTAATTCTTCATTGTCAGCCTTACTTATATTTATCTTTAAGCTAATTTATGTTATTATGAACTCTTTAAAGAATAGTTTCTCTGTTCTTGAGCCCACCCTGGTCCAGACAACTATCCAAGACAATCCAGATAAAAGAAACAAGGCATTAGAAGCTCCAGATAAACAAGAAACCACAATCCAAAATATGAGGACCAATGTTTCTGATGCTGTCAACATGTTGGAGAAACACATGAATACAGTTCAAGAACCAGTGAAATAGAAGGCAGATATCTCAGCACTTATCTGCTAGAACCAAAAGCAGAGCCAAAAGGAAGGAAAATGAAGAAAGTGTAAGAATAATGCGGGACACCATCAAGAGGAATGACATGCACATAATTGGAATCTCAGAATAGGAAGAAGCAAGTAAAGGCACTGAAAAAGTTGTGGAAGAATTACTGAAAGAAAAATGTCCAGCCATATTTAATAATAAGAGAATATATATACAAGAAGCTGTATTCTCTACTCCATATAGAATAGACATCAAAACAAAACCACCAAGGCATGTCATAATCAAATTTGCTAGAAACAAAAATATGGAGAGAATTCTGAAAGCAATTAGAGAGAAATGAAGAGTAACCTATAAGGGAGAGCAAATAAGATTAAGTACCAATTTTTCAGCAGAAATCATGCATGCAAGAAGACAGTGGGATGACATATATAAAATACTAAAAAAATACAACTGTCAACCAAGAATGCTGTACTCACAAAACTGTCCATCAAATATGACAGAAAGATGATGATATTCTCAGAAAAGCAGAACCTAAAAGGGTTTGTAAAGAATAAGACTATCATTGAAAGAAGTACTGAGTGAAGTCCTTCTTACAGATATGCCACAGAAAAAAAGATGGACCAAAGTAATCAGCAACAACACCAATAAAGAACTCAACAAATTAATAAAAATAAAACCTTGTCTCTCAATAATTACAGTGAATGTGAATGGTTTAAATTCACCAATGAAGAGAAAAAAGTTAGTAGATTGGATAGGAAAACAAAACTTATCAGTATGTTGTTGACAAGAGATATATCTGAAATAATAAAATAAGGGAAGAATGAAATAAAAGGATGGAAAATATATACCAAGCAAATGGCAACCAGGAGTAGTGATATTAATCTCTGATAAAATAGATATCAGTGTAAAAACTGTCACAAAGAATAATGCTTAAAGGATCAGGAGAACAAGAAGACATAACCTTAATAAATATCTATGTACCAAAGGATAGAGCTATAAAATATACAAAACAAATGCTAATAGAACTGAAAATAGAAATAGACATCACCACATATTACTTTCAAGAAAAGATGGAACTACCAGAAAAAAAACTATCCAGAAAAATTAAACCACATAATAAACTAACTCAATCTCACAGACGTATAAAGGATAACACACCCCCAAAAAAGTACATTATACCTTCTCCAATATGCATGAAAATTGCTCCAGAATAGACTACATTTTTGGTCACAAAGCAAAAATCAATAAATTTTAAAATGTAGGAATAATACAAAGCATTTTCTCAGACTAGAATTTTATAAAACTAGAAATTAATAACAAGAAGATAAAGGAGAAAGAAACCATGCATTTGGAAGCTGAACAACATCCTTTTTGAACAAGAGTGAGTAATAGAAGAAATAAAAAAAAGAAATAAAAATGTTTATTGAAGCAAATATCAATGAAAACACAACTTACCCCAGGTAACAGCCAAAGTAGTTATTAGAGGTCTATTTATAGCAATAAGTAAACACATTAAAAGGCAAGAAAAATGATAATTGATTCTTTAACACACTATCTCTAAGAAATTGTAACATAATAGCAAGAAAACCTAGCATTCTCTAAAAAAAAAAGAAATTATAAAAGTTAGGGCAGATATACATGAAATAGAAAACAGAATATCATTAAAACCATCAATAAGATAAGGAGTTGGTTCTTTGAAAAGATCAATAAAATTCACACAGCACTAGCAAAAAGCAAAAAAAGAAAAAGAAAAAGACACAAATAATCCAAATATGAAATGAAAGGGGTGATGTCACAACAGAACCAACAAAAATAAAAAGGTTAACAATAGAATATTATGAAAAACTATACTCAAACCAATATGAAAACCTAGCAGAAATAGACAAATGCTTAGCACTAGCAACCTACCTAAACTGATAAAGACTGAAGTAGAACACCTGAACAGGCCCATTACAAAAGAAGAAATATGACAAGTAATAAAAATTTCTAACAAAAATAATTTCTGGACGAGATGGTTTTTCTACTGAATAATTTCAAACATTCAGAACAGGACTGTCACCAATTCTACATAAAGCATTTCAGATCAGTAAACAGAAAAATGATGTAATTCTCCCAAACTCATTCTATGAAGAAAACATATCCTTGATACCAAAGTCAGATAAAGACATCATCAAAACAGGAAACTATAGGCTAGTATCTCTCATGAACATAGATGCAAAAATCCTCATTAAAATCCTGACTTACAGAACCAATAGTACATATAAAAAAAATCATTAACCATGACCAAGTGTGATTAATAAAAGGTATGCAGGAATGGTTCAGCATAAGAAAAACAATCAGTGTAATTCCTCACATTAGCAAAGTAAAAAGAAGCACATGATCCTATCAATTGATCCAGAAAAAAGCTTTTGACAAAATTCAACACCCTTTCCTGATAAAAGCACTCAAAAAATAGGAATAGATGGTGATTTTCTCAACATAGTAAAATGTATATAGACAAAAACGAGAATCAACTTTATTCTCAATGGAGAAAGATTAAAGGAAGTCAGTCACTTTAGAAACAGGAACTAGGCAAGGATGCCCATTATCATCTCTCTTATTCAATACTGTCCTGGAAGTCTTAGTGAGAGCAATAAAACAAGAGAATGAAATAAAAGACATCAATATTGGCAAACAGGGGGTAAAATTATCTCTCTATGCAGATGATATGATAGTATACATTAAAAAAAAACACAACAAAAAACAAAAACCTAAAGATCAGTGAGAAAACTACTGGACTTAGTCAACCAATTCAGCAAAGTGGCAGGATGTAAAATCAACATACAAAAATCATCTAGATTTCTCTACAGTGAAAAAGAGAATAAAGAAATAGAGCTAAGAAAAATAATACCCAACACAATAGCTGACCACAAGAATAAATATTTGGGAGTAAATCTAAATAAAAACACAAAAGACTTATTTGAAGAAAATTTAAAACACATTATTACAAGAAAATAAGAGACCTAGACAAATGCAATAAGATTCCATGATCATGGATAGGAAGACTCAATATCATTCAAATGACAGTTCTACAAAAGGCAATCTACATTTAAATGCAATCCCAATACAGATGTCAATTCCATTTTTCAATGAAATGGAAAAGGCAATTTCTAGTTTTATCTGAAATGGAAAGGATATCCCAAATAAGTAAAGTTCTCCCGCAAAAGAGAAACATAGTAGGAGGCATCTCACTCCCTGATCTCAAATCCTACTATACAGCCATGGTGGTCAAGACAGCATGGATCTAGTACAGACACTTTGATCTGTTGAATAGAATTGAGAACCAAGAAATCAATTAATCTATTTATCATCATATAATCTTTGATAAGGAGACAAGTCAGTTATTGAGGAAAAGAAAACCTCTTTAACAAATGGTGCTGGAAAACTCTGTAGAAAATTCAAGCTAGACCCATACTTCACACCATGCACACAAACCAACTCAAAGTGGAGCAGGTACTTAGGAGTAAAACCAAGGACTATAAACTTTATCATAGAAAAGTTTGGAAAAACTCTGGAAGCCCTAATCCACAATATGAACAGTCTTCCAAGCATCTTGAGAAATCCTTAACCAGGAGAAAATAAAGTAGATGAATGTGAACTTCTACAAATCAAAATGCTTATGCTCATCCAAAAACTTTTCCAACATGGTTAAACAGAAATCCAGAAAAAGAGAAAAATATTTGGTAATGACATATCTGATGAGGGACTCATATTTAAAATTTGTAGATTACTCCAGCACCTCAACAAGAAAAAGCTAAACAACTCAGTCTCAAAATGGACACAGAATATGAAGAGACACTTCAACAAAGAAGACATTCAGATGGCAAACAAACACATAAAGAAAGATTCAAAATCCCTAACAGAGATTTGCAAATAAAAACAACCATGAGTTATCGTCTTATCCCAGTAAAAGTAGTAAAGTATAGGAGAGCAGCAAATAACAAATGCTGGCAAGGTTGTAGAGAGATTGGAACCTTATTCACTGCTAGTAGGAGTGTACAATGGTGCAAATACTATGGAAGACAGTTTGGTGCTTTCTCAAAGAGAAATAAAAATAGCATTTGACCCAGCAATTCCAATACTAGGAATATACTATAAAGAAATCAGAGCTGCCTCCCAAACAGATATATGCACACCCATGTTTATTGCTGCATTACTAACAATAGTAAAGATATAGAAGCAGTCCAAGTGCCCACCAATATACGAATGGATAAAAAAAAAAGGTATATACACATAATGGAATACTACACTGCACTGAAAATCAAGCAATTTATAAAATATTACACAACATAGATTACCTGAGTACATTGTGTTTAGTGAA
>NW_006399886.1:2945896-2968508 GCF_000299155.1 Elephantulus edwardii | reverse complement strand
AAATATTAATCTTTTCCAGTCAGTTGGCCAAGTGGTTGTTCTCCAGATTTCTTGGCACAACTTGTTCATAGTTGTTTCATTGTTTAAAAAAAAGTCATTGCTAGATCCATCTTGAAGTACCCATGTGTATACATGTTCTTTATTCCTTTAAAGGTGGCAGTAGGAGACAAATGAGAGCCATGGCTATGCCATGATGTTTACAAACGGTTCATATGCACGTGAAAGTTCGATAATGAATGAGGATATTCAAAGAATAAATGATGGCTTTGAATTTTGGTATCGATGAAGAATACTGAATACCCCATAAAATTTCAAAAGAACAAAGAAATCTGCCTTAGAGGAATTACAATCAGGGGGCTACTTAGAAGCAAGGATGGTGAAATTGTCTCATGCACTTTGAGCATATTATCAAGAGATGAAAGTCGTTTGATAAAGGCTTCACTCTGGGAGGGGTCGAGGTAAGAGGATGAGAGACAGTGAAAAATGAGGAAGAAACTCAAGGGAATGATTTATCACAGTGACTACAACAATTATCTTGAGTATCACCATCATTATATTACAGGGAAAAATTGTAATGCATTGTTGTTTTGAATCGCAGTGGAATCGAGGACATCTAACATCAAACTTATGTTCTGGTGGCAGAGGCCTAATAAACTTAACTGTTAATTCAAAGTATACACCTCTCTAATGTTCAAATCAGTCAGTGGCTCTGAGGAAGAAAGATAGACAGTTTTCTTCAATTGTAATTTACAGCCTTGCAAGCCCAATTAAGGATCACTGTGACTCAGAACTTATTTGACAAGAGTGAATTTAACCATGAGCCTGCTAATTATGTTGTATAATTATTTTTCTAAAATTTTCAAGAGTGCTATTTTCTCATGTTGCTGTTGTTGTTTTGTGCCATTGAGTTGCCTGCGACCCACAGTGACCCTACAAAGAGCAGCTCTGAAGTCTGCTGTGTCATGAGCCAGTCTCCCTCCTTCTGACACTCCAACCCCCACTGTCCCAGTTACTGTATCAATCCATCTTTCCGGGGTCTTTCTCTCCTGCACTGTTCCTCCAACCCTTCTGAGCATGATGCCCTTCTCCAAGGATTGGTCCCTCCTGATCATATGCCCAAGGTATGTAGGACAGAGCCTCAAAATCCTAGCCCCCTAGGAAAAACTTGGTTTCACCCTCTCCAAGACATATCTATCTGTTTTCTTGGTGGTCCATGGTATGTTCAAGACTCTCTCCAGCACCACAGTTCAAAGGCATCAATTCTTCTTCTGTCATCCTTAGTCATTGTACATCTCTTTGATGCATAACAAATAATAGTGAAGACTATGGCCTGAGTCCAACACACCTTAGTCTCTAGACTGACATCATTACTCTTTAGCTTTCTGTAGTTTCTTAACTGTAGATTTTCCTAATGCAATTTGTCTATGGATTTCCTAACTGTGGGTGCCAAGAGTGTTGACTGTGGAACCAAGCAAGCCTGAAATCATTTACAACCTCATTCTCTTCTCCATCCATCATGGTGCTGCCAGTCAAATGCATTAAATAAAAGTCTTAATATTTTACATTAACATAACTTTCATATATTTCCTAAAATGAAATATTTACTTCAAATAAAAAATATTTTGTTAAGCATTAAAGAATAGATATTAGGAAAAATAGTATATCATATTTCAGTAAGAATGGCAAACATAAAATAACAAAATACACTAAAATTAGAATCATAGGATATATCTGTTGTTATGACAATTTTGTCTCATAAAATTTGGACTAAATATTCCTTGATAATATTGCATGAGTCATTTGAAATGTATTTTTAATTATGGAAAGTTGGTTTTGGGCCTTTTGTGTGATGGGTTTCTTTCCATGATTATTAAATAAAAGATCAAAGAAAATGTCTCTAGAGTACAATATATGGACTATATTGCTTAAGAGAGATAAAGTTTTTAATATTATGGATGTTGGTAGATTTCCCCAGGAGTTATATCATATCTTATTGTAAAGTTGAAGGTAGAGAGTCATGCTTGTGGGATAAATTATGGGAAAGTTTATTTGAGATCTATCAGTTGATATTTGTGATCCCTAAAAATAATCATTGACTCTTACAGACTTCTATTAAAACTTTGCTTCAGTTTATCTTGATTGCTCCTATTAAATATAACATAAAAACTTAATCACACATGATTAAAATATTCATTTTTTTAATTATTATTGTTAATTTTAATGAACATTTACAGAGATTTTGAATTTCCATTCATTCATTGTTGCACATTTCTCCCCACCTCCACCCCCAGTTTGCTCTTCTCATTGAAAAGTAAAAGAAACATTCCTTCATTGGTATAGAATCCCCGCACAAACCCCCATCCCACCCCGAGTACACTCCACTCTGTAACCTTCATTCTTTTATAAAAGTAGAACATATTCTGGGAGATCTGGTGGCCTAGTGGAAAGAAACTGCACTGCAATCGCAGAGATGTGTGGTTCGAATCCACCAGATACTCTGCTGGAGAAGGAAGGGCAATCTCCTCCCGTACCAGTCAGATCTGATTTGACAGTACACACACACACAGAAATAATAAAATAATTTTTTTTAAAAATAGATCATATTCTGTATTGTTATGCATATTAATTAGCAAATACTCTAGCAAACTGAAAGTCAGAAATTATTAGTAAAAATGCAAATATGCAAAAATGGTAGAGATAAGTCCTTTCAATAATGTCTTCTATACTTTTAACATATAAGCCATACTATGAAGATGGAAGGATCACAGAAAGTATCAGAAAGAACTGGCTTACACAGAAGAATTTCATGAAATAGCATACAACCAAGAGGCAATGGAAAGAGAAAGTTCAAACCACTCTGACGGAACAGGAAAAAAATAGAGCCCAAGGAACTGATTGAATACCAGTTGACACATTCAAACAAAAAGATGCAGCTGTGGAAGTGCTCATTAGGTTGTACCCAGAAAAATGGAGGACAACCATCTGACTGGGAAAAAAAAATCCATATTTATTCCCATTTCAAAAAATGGTAATTTGACAGAGTGTGGACATTATCAAGGGATATCACTAATACCATATACAAGCAAAATCCTGCTGAAGATATCCAGAAACAGAGAACTACCAGTAATACAAGCTGAGTTTAGAAGAGGCCATGGCACTAGGTACATCATTGCATGTCAGATAGTTATTAACTGAAAGTAGAGAGAATCAGAGAAATATCTATCTGTGTTTCAATGATTATGCAAAGACAATTGACTATGTGGATCATAAAAAAATGTGGCTAAATCTGAGGAGAATGGAAATCTCAGAACATCTAAATATACTCATGCAATACTAGGTCCAGGAGGTAGTCATCAGAACAAAACAATACTGCATGGTTCAAAATCAGAAAAGGAGTGCATCAGGGATGCATTCTGTCTTTATAACTTTTCAGCCTATATGTGGAACAGATCATCTGGGAGGCTAGACTTTATGAGGAGGAATGTGTCATCAGGATTAGAGGAAGGCTAATCAACAATCTGCATTATGCAGAAGACATCACTTTGCTTGCTGAAATTGAGTAGGGCCTGAAGTTGCTTTAGAGGGTCAAGGGCTGAATCTGAAACATGGATTTAAGTTCAACATCAAGGAAATGAAGATTCTCACCACTGGACCAATTGGCGGTATAATGATACATGGAGAAGAGATTGAGATTGTTAAAAGCTTCACTTTACTTAGTTCCACAATCAGCACTCTTGGCATGAACAGTCAGGAAATCAAAAGACCAACTAAACTAGGCAAATCTGCTATTAGGGACGTCTCCAAACTGTTAAAGAGCAATGATGTCAGTCTAGATCAGATGCACCTGATCCAGGCCGTGGTCTTCAAAATTATGTGTTAGGCATCAGAAAGCTGGACAATGACCAGAGAGGAATTGATGCCTTTGAGTTGTGGTGTAAGAAAGAGTATTGAACATACCATGGACTGTAAAGAGAACTAACAATTCTTTCATGGAGACAGTGAAACCAAGTTGTTCCTTGGAGGCAAGGATTTTGAGGCTCTGTTTCACATACTTTGGGCATGTTGCCAAGGGGGAAAAGGCCTTGGAAAAGGACATCATGCATGGATGGGTGGAGGAACAGTATAGGAGAGGAAGACTCCAGATGAATTGACACTGTAATTGCGGTAATGGAGTAAGGTATGCCAGAGGCAGTGAGATTGGCCCAGAACAGAGCAGGGTTCAGAGCTATTGTGCACAGGGTCACTATGAGTGGCATATAACAATATGCATATTTAAGCTTATAGTTAACACTGCGGATTTATGTGCACCCTAAATGTAGTCCTTTGCCTACAGCTTTGTAATTTGTCTTAATTTAGGAATGTCTAAACTCTTCATGATCCAAAATATATTTGTCTTTCTTGGCTTGCAGTCGTGTTGTTGTTAGGGGCCGTGAAATAGAGTATGACTCATAGCGCCCTATGAACATCAGATCTGAACCTTGTCCAACCCTGCGCCATTCTCATACTTGCTGACACACTAGAGCCCATTGCCACAGTTAAACTGTCACTCCACCTGCGTGTTACTCCACCTTTCCTTTGCTGACCCTCTGCCTTTTCAAGCATGAATATATTGATTTACAGTAATGGACACTATTTGTAATATGCATTTTATACACACACATGTATTTCCACCCACAAAATGAGATGCACCTAATTCAAATGTTAATATTTTATAATACAAGTTCTATGTTCACGGCCATCAGCTGCTCTGCTCTCCTTGTGCATTTAATTGACCCTGAAAAACTCCCAAAGGGTCAACTATGGGTCACTTCCGACTCTACGGTAAACAACAACATGTGTAACTGTCAATATATGTATTTATACTAATAAGCAATTGATTATAAAATATAGATGATAATTAATTTTATTTTCCAAAACAGTAGTTATATATTGTGGGAACAGGAAGGGCAATTTCCTCCCTTGCCTCAGAAAACCCACTGTAGTGTCAACTATGGGTCAGTTCCAACTCAATGATACACAACAAGAACAACAGTTATATATTAAGAAGTCAAAATTAATAGATACATTTCTAAAAGTCATTTCTACTCTAAAGATATATAAATATTATAACTTGCAAACATTTCTATATACAAATTTTATGTCTGTAATTCTAAGAAATGAACATATTGTAAAAAAGAATCCTCTTTAAATATGACTCAAAAATGTACTTAAATGAATCATTTAAATGTACAGTTAGGTAGATATATTCTTCCATCTGCTCTCTCACACATACACACATATAAACACACTGAAACAGTCACTCACCGATATTAAAGCAGACAATGTAAGGTGGAAATCAAACACTTTTTCATGCTTTTAAGTATCAGTTATAATTACTAATGCTTTCTAAGCAAAGAAAAAAAAACACAGGGAATAGTAGTGTTAGTGGAAACAAGATTACTAAAAACAAGTTTTTATGAAAAGACGTCCAGAAGTATGAAATGCTTACGAGTCATGGCTAAGAATACTCTCATGCACTGCTATAGATATCATTGTCTCATCCACTAATCTTTGAGTCATTGGATGAATAGTTACAAAGCTAAACATTTTAAAATGTCTAAACTCCTTTTCTTATCAGGAAGATTGTTTTTGAAAGCATGAAATATTTACTAGATAATATAAATTTGACAAAAATAATCTTAAAACCCTGTTACAACATACAGTCATTCACTATTAACCACTCAATTCCCCTTCATAGCTGACTCTCTATCAGGTTACAGAAGCAGTAAATTGTTGTTTCAATAGCCTAATGAAGGCTGAAATTACCCACATTTCTCCCTTAGAGCTGCTGGCGAATTCAAACCACCAAAGAAGAACAGCCTTCTGGTTAACTGAGCAACTTTTGAAGGCCATGCCTCCTGAGGCCTTTATAACAATATAAACATTAAAAACCTAATAAAACTGTGATAAGAGGTTGTGATTCCAATCCAAAGGCACTCAATCTGAGTCCATCAGTTGCTGCATGGGAAAAAGATGACCACTCTCCTCCTGTGTGATTTTATAGCCTCTGAAAACCTGTTGAAGGGTCAAGTATGTGTGACTTGTTGGTGGCTCAAAACAGCAGCAACAACAACAGGTATTCAATAAGAGAGAATATAAATTATTAAACAATACAACTCTGCCATAAATTTCTCTGAGAAACACCAAATATATTAATACTTATTCTCATAAGGACTTGGTCAAAATTGACTTCTCCTTCCCCATTTCTTCCATTGCTTTTTGTAGGTGTACCTGTCACTAACATTCTTCAAAACAGTGGAGAGGACTTACAGATTTTCAATTAAAGGTAAGAGAAGTAAAGTTTAAGGAACTTTTGCATTCCGCATCACACCATAGTTATTAAGTGATAATTTTTGTGATAGTATTGAGATAGACCTTATTTTACCCTTGAAATGTCTGTGAGTAATTGATACGCAATACAATTATTTGTTCAATTAAGTGGGAAAAATTGTATTGTGTTAGCACAATGTTTTAGCAAGGCTATTGTTTGAATGTTTACTTCAAATGGAAAATAAATTGGGATGTTACACCTTCACTGGAACTCTTACTACTCCCAGAATTTCTTTTATGTTTTTTAAAAAAATAATGGATTGTAAAAGAAAAGAGACAGACTCAAGAGTGGAAGACCCTCAATGATATGGATTGATTCAGTGATTGGGGTAATGAGAAGAGGTGTGGGTTTAGGGTTCTTGTACATAGGGTAGCTATGAGTTGCTAGGGACTTGACAGCACATAACAACAACAAGAAGCAAAGAAAAGGAACATTACTATATGATCAAGGATCATATTTTACCAGGCATTCCTCTACAGAAAATAGTGAGGTAGTTACTTCACCCCCCCAAAAAAAAAATGTACAGGCTCAGAGCTCTGATAGACAGTTGTCAAGAGTCAGAATCAACTGGACAACAGTAGATCTGTGTTTGATCATTTGTTTTGTGTTATGCAATCAAGGGGTAGCATCACATCTAGTCAGGATAAATGTAAAAACACTCTCCGAAATGAATCAATACCATTAAATTGCATGAGAGTTTCTCCTGGGAGGGAAAACAAATAAACAAATGATAGATCTATCTGTCCAGTCTTGAGGAAAACAAATTCAAAGATAGAATGAAGGAGTGAAAGAATCAAGATTAACACTTTACAGAAAGCAAATATATTCATTTCAAAGTGAGAACAGGATGCAAAATTAATATGTCACCTTGCAGCCGCACTGGTGATGATCTTCAGACTGCTAGGGTTCCGGATAAGCTTGTCCAGAATGCTGACAATCTGTTCAAACTTAGGCCTGTTGTTTCTGTCTTTCTGCCAGCAGTCCAGCATCAGCTGATACAAGGCAGCTGGGCAATCCATAGGAGGTGGCAGTCGGTAGCCCTCATCCACAGCTTTAATTACCTTTATAAGAAGCAAAGTTTTGAGAACTTAGTAGGTAAGATGTGTTTTACTTTTTTGGTGGACAGGTCACATTAACATAATTGCTTTAAAGACTTAATATTAAAAGCAAGTTCTCATTCCAATTTCACCAGAGAATAACAACTTCTCAAATGAATATTATGTGTTGAAAATGTACTATAAAGGAGATAAATTGAAAAAATTCATAGGAAAGACTAATTTATAAAGATATTTCTAGATTAAAAATAAAAAGGAATGTTCAGTAATATAAGGAATTCAACGATTTATGAAAAAGGTTTATGTAGTTGTACAGAGGTTTGTAAAAACAATGTTATTAAACATAGAGTGAGTACATAAGTTTTCATTACATAATAATTCAAATAGTACTTTCTGAATCATAGCAATTTCCTTTGCTAGAATCCTGGTTCCCTCAGCTATAAATCTTATTTGGAAGAGACTGCTCATCTTTCTCCTACGGAGATTTTGATGATTTGCACTGTCAGCCTTTCAGGCAGAAGCAAAATATGGCCTATTAGTTAATTACTATTTTTAAATAATATAAAATAGTGATTATAAAACTCTCATGCACATCAGAATCACATGGAAGGCTTGATCACGACAATTTCATTTCCAAATTTGGTAGGCCTACAAGTCTGGAACAAGATTTGAGAATTTGTCTTCTATAACATTCCCAGGGCATGTTAAAGCCATTGAGTCAGGGAACAAACTCTGTTATAGACACTGGAATATATCAAGGTTGAGAGGTGAGGTTTAATCTCCAGCATTGTTAATGAGTTTATTTACAGAAGGATAAAGATCATTTTAAATCCCAATAAACTTAAAGAAGTTGTGCATATTGGAGATCAGAAATGGATGAAAGAACTTCAGCTTTTCTTTTTAGTGCTTTTGGGAGCAGGTTTAGTTTCTCTGCTTGCATTAAAAAAAGTTAGAGTGCTAACTGCACATGACAACAGTGTTCCTTTAGTAGGTAAGAATTAGCAAAACATACGCACAAAGATTCTTTTGAAAACTCTTATCAGAGTTACAATAGAAAATTAGAAAGTTAAATATTATACTTCTCCATCAAAAGTAATGCATTTATATAGCCAAATTAATGTTCAAGTTTAACACATTAAGAACAACAACATTATACCTCCTTTTTTTTTTTTTAGTTTAAGGAATAATATACCTAAGTAAGCAAAATAGAGGCATAATGCATGGATGGACACACAGAAATTATTTTGCACCAAAAATATTTCAAACACTCCCTGGTACCTATTAATGATCTTTGCCACTTACATCAGTGCATTGTCATTAAAAACTATCTCATTTTTACAAGATTCCTAAACCTCTATTTGAGTTAAAAAAGTAAAGCTATATTTAGAAAAAAAACAAAAAAAAACCACCACAAACAAAAGCTCAGTTAATATCCTTACTGGAAAGAGTTTCATCTTTTAAAGTCACATTTTATTTTAAGTTCACAAACTAGGACTTACAATAAACTGGGTTTATTATTATCCCCTTCCTTGCACAGTGTGAAATTTATTTTGAACCCAAAATTCATCATCTATAAATACTTACATCTTGATTGGACATCTCCCAGTATGGTCTCTCTCCATAGGACATCACCTCCCAAAGAACAATCCCATAACTCCAGACGTCGCTGGCTGATGTGAATTTGCGGTAGGCTATAGCTTCTGGTGATGTCCACCGAATTGGAATCTTACCTCCCTTTGAATATAAAATCACATGTAGATACATGAGAATCCAGAAGGCTTATAATATATATTGTTGCTGTAAAGTGCTGCTGAGTCGCAGGTGACTCATAGCGACCCTATGAAGGAGAGTCCTCAACGCTTGGGTGTCTCTCATCCTCTCTCCAGGTTCATAAGGTTTCCAGAGGCAAGCTATTACAGAAGTGGATGCCACTCCTCCTTATAATATATATATTAACCTAGAAATCTGTCAAATCCTACTGGTTCATGAGTTTCCATTTAATTATTTTAATGTTCTTCTATTTTAAATACCACTTAGAAAATATTAGTATTATACTATTTACAGTACTATTTACTTTCAAGAATTTGGAAGAATTTTGAAATCAGGAAAAAAAATTAAAATGACTATATAGTAGACTTTAAAAAAAGATGATCCAACAGAATGAAACAGTGAAAACTTTTGAACAATATATTAATAAGACATGCAAGCAAAATACTGACGAAGATCATTCAAAAATGGCCAAAAGAGCACATAGATAGGGAACTGCCAGAAGTTCAAACAGGATTTAGAAGAGACCATGGTACAAAGGATATCATTGCTGATGTCAGATGTATCCTGGTTGAAAGTAAAGAACACAGAAGAATGTCTATTTATGCTTTACGTACTTTGCAAAGGCTATGTGGGTCATAACAAGTTATGGCTAACATTAAGAATGGAATCCCAGAACTCTTGATTGCTCAAGAAAAACCTGAACCTAGATCAAAAGGCTATTGTACAAACAGAGCAAGCAAACGCTAAGTGGTTTAAAATCAAGAAGCGGGTGCATCAGTGTTGTACTCTCCACACTTATTCAATCTGAATGCTGAGCAAATTGTTCAAGTAACTGGACTTTTTGAAGAAGAATATGGTGATTCCTTGGAAATGGCCATTTTCCCGCCCTTGGATTAGTGGACGGTTCCCAAAGGAGAGGATAATTGTCAATGAAATGGATTGACATAGTGACTACAGCAATGAACTGAAATATGTCAGAAATTATGAGGGTGGCACTAGACTCAATTTGAAAACACCTAAAAACAACAGCAATGTCTTAAGCTACATCTATGTTATAGTACTTATCGAGACTTCATTTCTCTTATTGACTGAGTGGCACCTGTATATACTACATTTTGTTTACCTCTTTACTGTTAGGCACCTTTGGATCATTTAAACAGGACTACAATAAACATTCATGTGCATTTATCTGTTTGAGATCTCTGCAACTTAGGAGTGGAATTGCTAGCTCAGAGAGCCTCAGCTCAGTATCAGTGGGTTTGGTGTTAGTTTGTTTAATGGTTTTATTTTTTCTGTAGTTTTTATCATTGTCCACACTGTTTTCAATGATAGTTGTACAAACAATAATGGATAAAGGTCAAACTTCCCAATATTAAAAGTTAAGTCTTTTCAACTTTCTGTTCTACCTTTTGATTAATTGTGTAGAGCCAAAGAAAGGTATTAAACTTTTAAATGACCATCAAAAGAACAATATTGTTCATTGCCTCTACAAAGAGAAATAGAAGAGTCAGCAATAGAAGGAGGATATGGAATATATGAATAAACATCAGTATGACCAAATGTCTCCTCTGTCATGAGACCAGAATATTTGGATGGGCTTAGCTTCCAATATTGAATATTTTTAACATTGCTTCTATAGAAAATTTCCAATTAAAAGGAAGAGCATGTAAAACATAATTTCAAAAGATGTCTTCACACTGGTACTAAAAACGTACAATAACTTTATGAACTTTGTATTTAAACCAATATACAATATTTTTTTAAAGATGTCTTAAATCTACTTGTGTTGAAAAAATGATATATTTATGCATAAAACTATATATATTACTATTTTTTAAAAAATACACAGAAATCCTGGAGTTGTAGAGGCTGTTCTCTTTTAAAATATGTATAGATAGAATAAGAATGCCAATGGATACATTCATGAAAGTTCAGATAGGAAGTTAAAGGGATAATCTATTTATTTTAATGAAGAAGAAAACAGAGGATAAGAGTGAGAACTGTCATAAGATCCAAGAATATAGTCAGTGTTTCTGAATTGTACATGTATAAATTTGAACTAGTGTTTTTGCTGTGTATATAATCAATAACAACAAGATCAATAAATAAACTTAAAGAAAGACTAAAATATAGACTAGTTTAATGACATAAATTACAGCATATTCTTTAGTCATCTGCAACAATATAACCTAAAGTAGATAGGTATCTCTCAAACATTAATTGAATGTGATAACTCAAATCAACTTTTACCTATTTAATTTAGATTAATATTTGGTTGATCAAATTAGTTAATTAATTAATTAATCTGATCAGTTCAAAGTGCAAATATATGGGGGGAATTCATATTTCAGCATGCAATTTGTGTTTTTGTGTATTTTTTGATATATAAACCCTAAGTAGCATGCCTGTGAAAACTCTGTTAACTTTGATAAATGGCGATGGTGGTGGAAAGACTTCAGGCCGTTTGTTCATGGGGTTGCTGTGAGTGCTCAACTCAATGGCAATCAACAACAATAAACCCTAATCAATTGTTATGATTAACTTATTTCTCATTCCTTAAAAAATTATTAATGTACTAGGAACAAGGCAGTGAACTAGATAGAAAAACTACCATCTAAGAACTTACAGTACACAGAAGAACATTGTTTTTATGAGTTCTAAGAGATAAAGTTATACAAGTGTTCAGGGGTTTCATTCATATGGTCACTATGAGTCGCCTATGACTCAATGGCACTTACCAACAACAAGAGATAAAAAAGGCATAACTACAATAAAATTTGCTCTCTGCTCAATAAATAAGCTCAGTTGAGAGGTCTTGACTGCCAACTGTTTGGGAAGTAGCATATGAGTCACTATGAGTAAGAAAAATATAAATAATATATAGTTCTTTCTGTTTAGAAAATGTCAAACAGACTGGAAAGATAATTAGTTGCTGTGAACAAAAAAATATGGAAAGAAATAAGTATCTAGTTCATTGTTATATTGAACTATACAGTGGATAGATAGTTTATAAATACATATTGCAATATATTTGAATGTTCATCTTTTGTCTTATTAAAAGGCAGATTTTGGTTCACTGGTCCAGAAGATAGCTAAAGTCTGCATTTCCAGCAAGCTCCCAGTGTGATTAGTCCTGTTGATCAGGTCCCCTTCATTGGATAGCCAGGTGAAAGTAGAGGCCACTAGGGTAGTAGAACATTGAACTGTCTCACTTGAGAGACTGTGGAAAATTCCATAACAACATTGATAAATCACTCTTTGATACAACAAAAGGAAAGATTTGAACATTACAAAGAATTAAATAGTGAATTCCATATCTTTACAAAAATGTATTGACAGTCAATGATTCTTGTTCTTCTTTATTATACTGAGCTTTTCTATGGTTTCATTTCACAGATATAGTCAGTTTGATTTCTGTGTATTCTGAATGGAGATGTACAAATGTATAGGACTTATTAATCTTAGGAAAATAAAGCCTTTCTAATTAGTAAATCTCTTACCACATTCTATTATGTCATTCCTGGAACTGTTTCTATCACCAGCACCGTATTTTCCAACTACTGATCCTTTTTTAAAGGAGTGGTAGGGGCATAGTCTATAGGGAATTGTAATTCTCATTCAAAGGATAGACTTTTTTGGTGCTTTGAGCCTACCACTGGGTCCATAAAAAGATGAGCACTATCCTCCCGGGTGATTTACAATCTAGGATATATAGGACCAACTCTGAGTTAATTCTGACTCAATGGAGATGAGTGGTGTTTTTGAATGCTTCTTTTCTTTACAATTTTCAATTTCAGAAATTATCAATGCATCCTCATTGCATATTTGACTTGTTTTAAACTATGTTGTTGTTAGGTGCCATCTAGTAGAGTATGACACATAGTGACCCTATGAACAAAAGATCTGAAGCCTGTCCTATCCTGTCTTCTGTCATCCTCATACTTCCTAACACAGTAGAATTTACTATGGCAGTCACCATATCAATCCACCTGGTCTAATGCCTACCACTCCTTTGCTAACCCTCCACCTTTGGGAGCATCATGTTGCTCTCCAAGGAACAGCCTCTCCTAATAGCATACCAAACTACGTGACAAAAAGCTTTATTATCTTCATCTCTGAAGAACACGCTAGCTGCACTCTCTCCAAGACATATTTGTTTGCTCTTTTGGTAGTCCATGGGATGTTCAGTATGCTTCTCCAACATCACAGCTCAACAGCATCAATTCTTCAGTCAGCCTTAGTCATTGTCCAGCTCTTAGAAGCATAGCAAGAAATCAGAAATACCAATGGCCTTAATCAGATGCACCTTAGTAAAAACCTCATGTCATTTATACTTGTCATTAGTAATTGATTTGTACATTTAAATTATTGTCATATCGACTGATGATCTTCACTGCAGGCATATGGATTTATCCTATCACTGACAGAATTGTATTTAAGGATAGATTATGAAATGTTCTTTGTGATTATGAATGTCATGTATCTTCAATGTATTATTCCTGGCATATGTGAAACCATAGGTCTTTCTTATTAAAAATGTCCAATATCAGTCCACTCAATCTCATTTATGCAAAGGGTATTGATCTTCATATCTTTTTTCATTTTTATAAACTTGGAATTTTCCAAGATATATACACTTCTTACAGTTCACATTTATAATATTAATGGATGTTTGCAGCTAACTTTTTCTCTCACTTTGATTGTGCCACATTAGCAAATGAAGAGATATCTTTACTTTGAGGAGACAACTTTTCTCCAGCCCTATTTGAGTATCTTCCTACCTGAGGGACTCATCGACCAGCATTATATCAGACAATGCTTCTCTAATATTCATAAGGTTTCAATAGATCGTTTATTTCAGAAGTAGATTGTCACATACTTCCTTCCTTATTTTTACTGAAACTTTTTCATTATGGGTGATTTTATCAGTACTTGAAATTCTGGTGGGATAACTTCAAACATCATAACAATATGCAAACCACCATAGTACTCGTGGCACTAGAGAAATGCCACCATAGCTGGCAGGCACTAGAAAAGTGGTAATACAGACCTAGAATACTGAGTTAGAAAGCTTGTACAGTGAAAGGTTAGAAGCCATGAGATCTTGGAAGGCCCTCCTATTTTCACTCATCAAACACTCATTCTCTCTCCTACTTACACTTTCTTTTTCCCAAAAAGAATTTCAAAGGTGTCTTTTACTTAGAGTTTTTATTTTGTGGGTCCACTAAAATTTCCAATATTGCCCTTTCCTCTGTCACAATATCCAATATAAAGTTAATAATGACATCATTTTTAACTTCTAAAATTAGTTTACACGTTTTTGCGAAGAACAAGTTTGAAATTTCAGGATTTAAGATTTTAAATACTATCCTGTTTATGCTAAAAACCTATTTTTACATGTGACATTTAACAAAATCAACTTGGTATTCTAAAATGGCATCACTGAGCCCATATTCTTGCCTTAAAATATTTAGAGAACACACAGATAGCAAACAAAGCTGGTCTCATGGGTATAAAGGAAAGAAAATATTTTATAAATTCAGTTAAAAATCTAATCTCTATTATTACACTTTCAAATACCCTTTCCCTTTTCCAGAAGCAAATTACTTGGTGTATAAAAATGGCACTGAGAAAATAAAGCTCTTTAGTACTCATAATTTAGTATGTATTTTAAAAATGTGACAAATATTTGTCAGTTTATCATGGTCCTTAGCTGGAATTGAAATACACTCCTTAGAAAAGATAAAAGGCTAATAGTAATGACAAATAAGACATCTATTCATGTATTCATTCATTTATATTTCAACCAGGAATAAGATAAAATAATTCAAAGCTGTTTCGTTTTAATAACTCCAACTTCACTTTCCAAAAAGAGAGTATTAGGCATATATAAATTGATTTTTTTAATAAATTAATTTTTTAAAACAAGAAACTGAGAGATATTTTAGTGTTGGTAGGAGAAAGCAACATTTATGTTTTAGTTTGGAAGAAAGAAGTTTTTTTCTGTTATCCTAGATATATACAAAAATGCCACTGGAGTGACCTGTGGGTGAAAATCATGCTAATCTCATCTATGAGACTTTCACTTTGTAAAATCACTTAATAATTTCTGTGGGTTTAGGTGTGATTACTGATTTCAGTTTGCAAATTTAAATGTCTCCTTAACTAATGTTGTATACCATTGAATCAGGAACCATTCATATCTGATCCTCTAGCGAATTTTCTGAGGCAGTAAATTGTATGGGAGTTGAGTGTCAACCTTTCCTGGGCAGAGCAGTTGGCATATTTGAACTAATGCTTTGGGCAGACAGTGTAATTTCTTATGACTCTACATACATTAAATTTAAAAAGTATGTATTCTAACAATACATTGACAGAGAACTACCAGAAATACAAGAGTGTATTTAGAAGAGGTTTTGTCACTAGAGAAATTATTGCCAATATCAAATGGATCTTGGCAGAAAGCAAAATGTATCAAAGGAATGTCTATCAGTGTTGGCTATCAAAGGCATTTGACTCTGTGGATTGCAATACATTGTGACTAACCTTGAGGAAAACACAAATCACAGAACACTTGATTGTGCTTATGTGAAACCTATACTTGGACCAGGAAGCAGTCATCAGAATACAGTAGGGAAACACTTCATGGTTCAAAATCAGAAAAGGAGTGCATTAGAGAAAGGAGTTTCCATAACTTTTCAATCTATATGCAGAACAGATCATACAAGAAGCAGTGCTTTTTGAGGAGGTATGTGGAATCAGAATTGGAGTTAGACTTATCAACAACCTACATTATGCAAATGACACAACCTTGCTTGTTGAAACAAAGAACCTGAAGCATTTGCGGCAGAAAATCAAGGACTGTAGTCTTCAATATGAATTGAAGCTCAACATCAAGAAGACAAAGATTGTCACCACTGGGTCAATTGGCAGCATCATGATAAAGAAGAGATTGAGGTTGTCAACAATTATAGCTTGTTCGACTCCAAAATCAACACTCTTAACAGGAAATCAAAAGACAAACTTCACTGGAAAAATATGCTGTCAGGGACCTCTCCAGAGTACTGACAAGCAATGATGTCTGTCTAGAGACCAAGGTGGGCCTAGTCCAGGCCATGGTCTTCACAATTACTTGTTATGGATTGGGACAGGACAGAGCAGGGTTTAGGGCTGTTGTACATAAGGGTAGCTTTGAGTTGCAAGTGACTCGATGGCACATTACAACAACAATAACAACAATAACAACCATTAAGTTAGAACTAACTCCTAGCTGTCCCTCCAGTGGATTTGCAGAGGCCGTGGATTGCATGGGATTTTTGTCCATTTTTTTGAATGTCTGTCTTTTTCCTGTGGAGCAGCTGGTGGATTCAAAACATGTGTCTTTTGCTGGTAGTGCAGCTTCTTACTACTAGGCTTCAAGAGTTCCTAGATTGTTGCAAAAGAGTTCTAATATGTTATGCAATGACAAAAATACAAAATAAAATGTCTTGGAAAAGGTATTTCAAGGGTGCTACTTAGAGGCAAATAAAAGGAAACTGCCTCACATACTGTTGGCATGCTGTTAAGAGGAGCCAGTCCATGGAAAAGAGAGGGTCAGTGAAGCAGGAATAGATTCCCAATGATATAGATAGACCCAGGGACTCTAATGGTGGACTTGAGTATGTTAGAGTACGTGATGATGCCCAGGATAGGATGCAGGGTTCACACCCATTGTGCATAGGGTTGCTCTGAGTGGTAGTTGATAGGGTACCACTTTACAACAACAACAAAGCCTAAAAAATGCTGGATAGATTATAAAGCTAAACTGAATAAACAAAATGTCATATGCTGGTAAATTTCAAAACTATGAATTCAGTAACTACTCATAGTTGCAGACTCAATTCCGTTTCATGAGTTTGTCTTGATAAATGCATGCCACTTTTTTGTCTTACAAGGTTGGCGGGGGCTTTTTGTTGTTGTTGTGTGTTTTGTTTTGGGGGTTTTTTTCTGTTTGATTGCTAGCAATTTTAAGTACCATACTTGACCATCCTGGTCACATATGAGCATTGACTAAACTCTAGAGTGTCCAGGCAAATTGGGCTATTCAATCTCCTGTGATTTTAAGAAAAAACTATCAATTTTTTTTTATCAGATGAAAGGACTGGTGATTAAAGCTTTTAGGAAAAGGATGAATGTTTACTCCAAGAGTAAATATGACCTACTGTTGCAAAAATATAAATGTCACTGACAAAGAGAGTTATAAGAGTTCTCTGAAGGCCCAGTTTGGTTTTGAAATGTCTGTGAAAGTAAAACCTGGGGTTTTTTATTTAGTCACACTTCTCAGTAATACTGCCTTTAAGTTGAGTTGCAGATTTGAGAAGCAACTAAACTAAATTGGACATACTAGTAACTGACTTCCTACATTCCTACAAGTAATTAATTGCCCAATTTATGCATATTTCTGCTCCAAATTGTGACCACAAAAATTCATCTTCCTCCTTCCTTAAAACCTCCACAAATTCAAGCACAAATTACATGAAGTATTTTCTTTTTCAGCTTCAGAAATTCTTTCCCCAGTTTAGAAGATGAAGGTTGATTTTTAAATTTAGATGCTTTCAAACAAATGATATACACACCCTTTATATTTACATTTGATAAAATAAATTGCTGTCAATAGTTAGCATATTTTTTCCTGTTGGATTAAGACAATTCAAATACAACTATTATCTCCAAAATGGAATCTTGAAGAAGTTTGTAATATTGGTTATTAAAATGCTACATTATTCAGAATATTATCAAGGAAAGCTACTTGCTATTAATGGATCAGATTATGAATTTGCATAATAGTAAAACATGTTTAAATAGAGGATTTAGTTGAGTTGCCTCTACATTTTTACATAATCTGCTCACCTATTTATGAATTTCAGAAAAGTTTTCAATTTCCAGGAGAGAGAAAACGATCAGCACATATGGAGTATAAAAGCTCAATTCAATGGGGACCACTAACCAAAAAATCAACTTTATATCTTCATAATACCAAATCTAATTCTCAAAGCACTAATGCATTATATAAATAGGACTGGAAATAAGAGTTACAGGAAAATATAGTTATTTGCTTCACTTGAACTCATTCTATTAATTTCCCCCCATTTTATTGATATTTTAATGAAAATTTACAAAACACATTAATTTTTATTCATTCATTGTTGCACATTTTCCTCCCTACCAGCCCAACTTCTCTTTTCTCTTTTAAAAGATTCTTCCAATGTTGCACAGTTTCCTCCTTCCTCATCTGTCCACTTTGCTACACATCTCTTATTCTGGCATGTTGTCATGCAAATAATACTGAATCATATACTTATTTTAGAAAGTTCTTTTCTTCATGTTTCAATGTGTTTATTATTTATCCCCCTTTTTCTTCATTTCTTCCCAACTCCCATGTCAGTTCCGTTTTATAACAGTAGCATTATGCAGAATTTGTCTTTTATGACTGATATTTCACTCAGCATAATATCCTCTAATGTTACCCATTTGTATAGTATTTTGTGAGCTCCTTGTTTTTCAGTGCTGTGTAGTATTTCATTGTATGAATATACCACAGCTTCTCTACCCATTTATTTGTTGATGGGGACTTGGGTTACATCCACCTCTTTGCTATTGTGAACAATGCAACAATAAACACGAGTGTGCATATATCTGTTTGGGTAGCAGTTTTGGTTTCCTTAGGGTTTATTCCCAGTAGTGAAATTGCTGGGTCCAATGGTATTTCTATTTCGAACTTTGTGAGAAAGTGCTCTACTGCCTTCCATAGTGGTTGTACCATTTTACAATCCCATCAACAATGAACATGGGTTCAGCTTCTCCACAAACTCACTAACAGTTGTTTTTTGCTCTGTTGACCTTTGCTATTGTTCCTGGGATGACATGATTTCACGCAGTTGTTTTGATTTGCATCTCTCTTAGAGCTAGAGATTGTGAACATTTCTTCATATGTTTGTTGGCCATCTGAATATCTTCTTTGGTGAAACATCTGTTCATATCCTGTGCCCATTTTGCTATTGGGTTGAGGTGTTGGAGTATTCTGTAAATTCTAGATATAACTCCCTTACCAGGTATATCATTACCAAATATTTTTTACCCAGTCTGTCGCTTTCCTTTATGCCCTGTTGGAGAACTTTATTGATGTAGATAGGGATTTGATTCTTAGAAGATCCAATTCATCCATTTTACTCTCCCCTGGTTGTAGGTTTTCCAGGATTCTTGGAAGAATGCTCATGTTGTGGATTAGGCCTTCTAAAGTTCTTCCAAGTTTTTCTCTAGTGAAGTGTATAGTCTGGTTTTAGTCCTAGTTCCTTGATCCACTTTGAGTTGATTTTTATGTATGGTGTGACATGTGGATCTTGCTTGAGTTTCCTACAGATAATTTTCCAATTTTTGTCAACACCATTTGTTAAAGAGGCTTTCATTTCCCCACTTAATTGATACAATCTCCTTGTCAAATATTAATTGACCATAGATAGTTGAGCTGATTTTGGGGTTCTCAATTCTATTCCATTTAACTATGTTTTTGTCACTGTACCAGTACCACTCTCTCTTGACCACCACAGCTGTGTAGTAGGATTTGAGATCAGGGAGTGAGATGCTTCCTACCTTGTTTCTCTTTTTCAAGAGTGCTTTACTTATTGGGGGTCTCTTTCCATTCCAGCTGAAATTGGAAATTGTCTTTTCCATCTCATGGAAGGATTGAATTGGTATTTGTATTGGGATTGAATCGAACCTGTAGATTGCTTCTGGTAGGATTTTAATTTTCACAATATCCAAGAGCATGGTATATTTTATTCTACTTCTCCAGGTCGGTTTATTTTTCTTGAAGTTATGTCATTTTCTTTGAATAGGTTGCTTGCTTTTCTAGTTAGATTTACTCCCAAGTATTTAATAATGTGATTAGCTTTTCTTATTGTTTTTCTTAGCTTCAGTTCTGTATTCTCTTTGTCACTGTAGAGAAATACAATTGATTTTATTTTTATGTTGGTCTTGTATCCTGCCACTTTGCTAAATTGGTCAACCATGTCCAGTAGTTTTCTTGTTGAGTCTTTAGGGTTTTATAAGTATACTATCATATCATCTGTACATAGAGATAATTTTACCTCCTCTTTGCCAATTTGAATACCTCTTATTTCCTTCACTTTTCTTATTGCTATCACTAAGACTTCCAATATAATATTGAAGAGGAGAGGTGATAGTGGGCATCCTGATCTCAAAGGGAATGACTTTACTCTCTCTCCACTGAGAGTGATATTGGCTCTTGGATTTGTGTGTGTGTGTGTGTGTGTGTGTGTGTGTGTGTGTATAAACATTTACAGAGATTTAGATTTACATTCATTGATTATTGCACTCTTCTCCCTGCCTACCCCCGCCGTGAGTTTGCTCTTCTCTTTGAGAAATAAAAGAAAAATTCCTTCATTGGTATACAATCACCACCCCCCTCCACAGTACACTGCACTATGTACCTTCAGTTGGGGTGAGACTGAGAAAAATTGCCTATATAGTTTTTATTATGTTGTGGAAATTGTCTTCTATTCCTAATTTGCTGGGGGTTTTAATTAGGAAAGGGTGTTGGATTTGGTCAAAGGCCTTTTCTGCATCAATTGAAACGATGGTTTTTCTTATATTGAGCAATTTTATTAATCTTAAGAATCAGGAACTTGGGTGTATGTGTTCAACACTTACCTTAATTATTTCATTAGAGACAAGCCTCTTAATCTCACTGGGCCACTATAGTATCATTCATTAACTGACTGGCGTGAAGGATATAAAATTTGAATCTCTGTTAAGTTTATTAATTCATAACACAGATATGGAATCTAGAGAATTTCAGAATCTTTAACTTTTCAAACTTTATCTTATACCTAATTCAATGTCTATGATTCAGTGTCGTTTGGCATTTAATTTCTTTGGATTCCTAGAGAAGCTCCTAACTTTTGTACTAAAGTGCTGTTTTACTTTGACATTGAATCTGGATTTATTTCTTCTAGAAAACGTAAAGGAAACATACAGAGTGATGCGAGGAAGGATATTGGGGACACGGTGGGAAAGGGCATGTAATTTTAAACTCTAATCCAGGATTATGTGGAGTAGGACAAAAAACATATTCACATTGTCTAGAAATAGCAGTTAGAGGAGGACTCATACAGTAAACGTGTTCTTAAAAGATCAGTCATTTAGTTTTCTAAATTTAATGAATTTAGAAAGTTCAAACAAGAAATTTGGCTGAAAGCCTGAATTTTTCCAGAGCTTAACTGAAGTTAATTCATTCAAAATTGGTTAGGAAGGTTTAAGACTTGATTTCTAAAGAAAAGAAATGTAATTGCTAAAATATCTGGACATTGAGGTATACTGTTTCATATCTGCCCCATTTTTTTCTCTCATTATACATACAAATCTTTCCCTGCTGATTTCAGAAATGCTTTACTGGCCTAAAGTTCACATTGCCTCTCTTTGAGCTCTGTCAAGTCATACTGTGTGACCAAAGACTTTGGAAAGCTTACCTAAGTAAATGCTAAGTAATCAAATGTTTAACCTAAGAGACCAATTTTGGCTTCTTGTGTTCAACATAGGACTATACATATAAATAATTTTTTCCAAGTTCTTCACATTTATCTATTGCCAGGGCCAGAACTTTGCTCACTGCAGAGAGTTGAAGACAACAGGGTGAACGGCAGCTCAAGACGACTTCCAGAATAACTAAATCTCAACTCATTGTCATTGAGTTAGAACTGTAAATCATGCAAGAACATGTTGCTCATTTCATTTTTCTCCTGTGGATAGCCACTGGTAGAGTGGAACAACCAAACAGGATGGTCTTTTGGTTAGCAATGCAACTCTTTACCATCTGTACCAACAGAATTCTCTCACAGAGAAATTTAGTGTTGTTTGTTGTTAAGTTCAATCAAGTCAGAACTAATTCACAACTGATCCTCCAGTGGATTTTCAGAGGCTGGAAATCCCCCGGTAAGGATTGTTTATCTTCTTCCACTAAAGCACCTTGTGTACACAAACTGCCTGCCTTTAGGTTGTCAGTGCAACCCTTTAATCTTAGGTCACCAAAAGGGAATTAACTGCTCTAAAATCCCTAATAGTTTTGGTGTGTTCCTCTTAGACAATCGTTCTAGTTGTTGATGATAACAAGAGATCATAGACAAAATGTCACTAGGTAATAAGAACATTTCTCTTTAGCTTTACACAGGTTTTTCCAATATTACATAAAACATACTGTAACTTTCTGAAATGCGTGACAATCATGACATTAAATCTAAATTATACTATGGAAATTCATGCCATGAAATACAACTAAATTACTTTTCATTCATGTTCAATATTGTTGTTGAGATGTTGTATGCCATTGAGTGACTTACAACTCATAGCGACCCTATGTACA
>NW_006399886.1:2929242-2945321 GCF_000299155.1 Elephantulus edwardii | reverse complement strand
CTCTTCACCATCCATCCTGATGCTGCCAATATGTTCACTAGATGGTCAATATAAAAATATAAAACTTAAACAATTAGATGTTTGTTGTTGTTGAGTATCGCTGAGTCAGCACCAATGCATAGCTGACTCTCGGTGAGTTTTCAGAGGCAGTGAATCTCACAGGAGGAGCTTGCCCATCCTCATCCTTCTTTCATGGAGGAGCCTATAGATTCAAACCACATGCCTTTGCTATTGCAGTGCAGCATCTTATAAATAAGCCATCAGAACTTCCTAAATATTAATTTCATTTGATTATCCAGAATATTTAAAATATAACAGATCTTTTAGAAGGCTGGACATTATGAAGAAGGTGGCATCAGGAATAGAGTAACTTATCAGCAACCTATTATGCAAATGATGCAATATTGCTCCCTTAAACTGAGGAGGATTTGAAGTATTTGCAACAAGAAGTCAAATACTGTAGCCTTCAATAGAGATTTCATCTCATCGTCAAGAAAACAAAGATCTTCACCACCAGGGCAATAAGTAGCATCATAATAGATGTAGAAAACATTGAAATTGTTAATGATACCATCTTATTGAGATCCACAATTATCACCCACGGTACCAGTTGTCATGAAATAAAAAAATAAATAAATTTAACTGGGGAACTCTGTCAAGTACCTCTCCATAGTACTAAAGAACAACAATGTCAGTCTAAACACTAAGGTGCACTTGATTGAGGCCATGGTCTTTGAAATTACTTGCTATGCATCTGAGAGCTAAACAATGACTATGGATGACAGAAGGAGAATCAATGGCTTTCATTTGCAGTGCTGGAGAAGAGTACTGGACATACTATAGGCTACAAAGAGGACTAACAGATCCATCCTAGAAAGGGTGAAACCAAGTTGTTCCATGGAGACAAGAATTTTAAAACTTCGTCTCACAAACTTATGGCACACTGCCAGAGGGACTAGTCCTTGGAGAACACTATGTATCAAGAATGGAGAGGTAGTACAGAAGAGGAAGACCCTGGATGAGATGGCCAGAAACAGTGATTGGGCAATGAATTCAGCTATGTCAGACATGGTGAGTTTGGCTCAAGATAGGACAGAGTTCTCAGCCACTGTTCATAGAGTTGCTTGTAGTCATAGTTAACTCTACTGCACATAGCAACAACATTTATATGAACGTCTGAATATTTAGCATTCTGAACACAATTTACCAAAGCAATAATGTAATAAGTAAAGATATGTGAAAGTTTTATTCAGGAGAGTAGATATACTATATATTTGCAATAACAATAATAGAAATGATGTCAGTTCTTCTTGTTGTTGTTAGGTGCCATCGAATCGCTTGTGACTTACAGCGACCCTATGTACAAGAGCCCTAAACTCTGCTCTGTCCTGTGCCTGTCGCACTGTCTCTGGCACTCCCATCCTGATTACCCCAGTCACTGAATCAATCTACCTCATAGAAGGTCTTCCCATCCTGCGCTGTCCCTCCACCTTACCAAGCATGATGTCCCTCTCCAAGGACCCGTCCCTCCTTATAACATGGCCAAAGTATGTTAGACGGAGCCTCAGAATCCTTGCCTCCCAGGAGCCGCCTGGTTTAAACCTTTCCAGGATGAATCTGTTTGTTTTCCTATCAGTCAATGGTACCCTCAATACTCTTCTCCAGCACTGTAACAAACAAAATTTACCAAAGTTTAGTGAGATGAATTTATTTAATATTGTTCTTGAGAAATAAAGAGGAATGAAAATCAATAGAGATTACCACTAATATGTTCTCAGATACTTCTGATGATTTTCAGATCATTAGATATAATGCAATAATTTCTTGATATCTCATAAATTTAGGACTTAGTAAAATATTTCAACTTCCTTTAAGAATTTCAATTTCCTGTAAGGAGCAACTAGAAGCAGGAGTGGCATCCACTTCCCAAACAACTTGCCTCTGGAAATTCTGTGAGCTTTAATAAGTGTTGATAGTTGTCAAGGGACTTCAGGCCTTTTGTTTATGGGGTCGCTATGAGTCGTGCTCAACTCCAAGGCAATCAACAACAACAAAATTAAGAGCAACAGTCACAGCAAAATTATTAAGACAATGTTGGAGCTCTTTTCAAGTAACAAAAGACAAGGGATAAGAAAATAAAACAAAACCTTTTAAAATACATTTTTATATGTCTCATTTTTAGTCCTTGGAAATCTTGTACAAGAAAATTTTTAATTGCCAGTATTTAAATATACAGATACTGGCCATAGAGAAATCAGAAGAGAATAATGTCAAACAAGTATAAAAATCCAAAAGTCAATAAATCTTTTGAAGAAAGTAAAATTTAAAGACAAAGACTAAACAAAGGGTATATAATCAAAAGCAAATAATCTGGCTTTTAAAAACTCCCAATAAGTTTGGTGTTAATTACAGCCTCAAAAATAACATGGAGTCTTTAGTTTAACATTTACAAACCACAGTGATTACATAAAAACTTTAGCTTGCTCAAATAACATGATATGTTATTTGAAAATATAATAATAACGAAACTGTTTAATTTTGGAATTTGGGATTCCATGTTTTTCAGCAACTGAACATAAGAAAGCTCGTGTGCCTAGATACATGCATGCACAAGTACAAACACTGCTAATCTGTTTTAAAAAACTCTCTAAGATAAGATATTGAAAAGTTATTCAATGGAAAATAATTCATAACAGTACTATTATATAATTTTATTTGAATAAAGAAATTCATCCTTTCACTTATTGACTTTCAATCAAATTTCACTCATAGCTGACGCTACAGCAGGTTTTCAGAGACTGTAAATCACAAGGAGGAGAATGCCCACCTTTCTCCCACAGAGCATCTAGTGAATTTGAACCAACTGCCTTTGGGTTAGTAGCACAATTCCTTACTTACTAAGCCACCAGAGTTCCCAAAATGATGCAAAGTAGAATATCAGTGCAAAAGAATAAAAGATATATCACTTACACTTTGAAATTCATATTATAGAAAGACAATGAGAAGTATTCTGGTTTTCAATAATATATTCTCTTATAACTTAAATTTGCAAAGGAAACTCCAATAAAATTTATGCTTAATAAAATCAGAAGTTGACAAGAAGACTGTCTTGTTTTGATCTGTACCTGCATGCTCTTAAGGATTTCTTCACAGTGTGTCATATTAAATAAATGCATTATAATTTAATTTTATAGTGCTTACTATGTCCTAAAGTAGATATTTAGATGGGCAATCTCCTCTCCTACCCCTGAAAACCCTCTCGAACATTCAGTTATTGGTTGGTTCATACTACATGACACACAACAAAACAAAGAAAACTGGTAGCCTAGTGATATGAAGATGCACTGTAATCTCAAAGGCATCGGGTCAAATCCACCAGCTGCTCCAAGAGAAAGGAGTGTAATCTCTTTCTGTGTGATTTACTGCCTCTGAAAACTCACTGGTAGGTCAGTTATGGGTTACTTCTGACTTGGAACACACAACAACAATCTAGATATTTGGCTTCCAAGGTGATTTTTTTTACCTATAAATATATTTCTATACCTGTAAATATCACTGTGTCATTCAATGACCTAAGGAGGTCTCTATGAGCATTTCAGGGATTTTTAAGATCAAAATTCCTTTTATAATAACTGTAAAGCAATGCTATTTCACTTTCAACATCTCAGCATGTAGTGATGTTTTTCAGAGGTTGCATGTTTCCTGTTAATACAGTAGAAAGTATCAGCATGTGGGGAAAATATCATAACAACCTAGTATTTTCCAAAATAATAATTTATGAAGTTATGAAATTATATGCAGCTAAAAATTACTTACAAGCAAAAGATAGGGCAAAGATTTTAAAGTAGAAGAATATGAAGTATTATCCCTATGCTTCAGTTTCTATATTACAATGAGGCAACTATTTTTAATTTCAAGTTTTAGTGAAAAAAACAAAACAAAAAACAAAACACCAAGATTGTTATTGCTGTTGTTATGTGCTCTCTACTTGCCTGTGACTCACAGCAACCTTATGTACAATAGGTCTGAATCCTGCCCTATCCTGAGAAAATCTCACTGACTTTTTTCCCTACTTTTTAATATAAATATATTTTATTTTTTATTTATACCATCCTTTAGTTTTATACATTCATACACACTGTTTCATTCATATACACTTTGTTATACAGGCCTTTATGCATGTTATGCTTTATATAATTAATTACTACTGATTTTATATAAATGGCTTGCCTCCAAAAACTCTATGAGCATGGAGAAATGATGAAAGTTATACAAGTGTTTAGATCTCTCTTTCATAGCATCACTATCAGTCATCTACAGCTCGGCAACACTTAACGACAACAATGATCTCTTGAAATGTCTTCCCATCTCAAGTTTCCATTGCATTTCACCTATTCCTTCACCTTCAATCTCCCAATGACTTCTGTTTATTGTTATTTATAGGTGAATTTATAAAACATGATTTTTCTGTATTAATTTCTAAGAAATATGGATGAATAAATAATTGCTCTATAAGCATTTGTATTATAAACAAAAACTCTTTGAAAGCTCTCAATAATATTTAAGAATGTAAATGAAATCTAACATCAGATTTTTGAGGACTCTTAGTGTGCATTGTGGTGGTGCTGTTGTCATGTACTGTCAAGACAGGAACTGTAATTGTATAATAAGTGATCTTTGGTGGTGTAGTGATAGCTAATCCAAAAGTAGTACCTCTTTGGTGGTTGTCAAACCCACCAGAGGAAGAGAAGCAATCTCCTTCTGCGTGATTTACAGCATCTGATTATCAGCTATGAGTTGGTGTTGACTTGACAGAATTGAGAGTTGAGAGACAAAGCAATGTAATACAATCATCTAAATTAGTTATTGATTCTACCAAAATGGCAAATATGAGAGACATTCAAGAAATTATCAATGCTGCTGTGTGACTTCACATATGAAAATCAACAAGAGTTGGGTTCATTGTGTCCTATGAGATTTTCTAAGATGATTATTAATCATAAAATTTTCCTTTTCTAATAAATGGACACAACCCTGCTTGCTGAAACTGAGGAGGACCTGGACCTCTTGCTGCAGAGGGTCAAGGACTGCAGCCTTCAATATGGATTGAGGCTCAATGTCAAATAGACAAAGATTCTCACCACTGGACCAATTGGCAGCATCAGGATGGATGGTGAAGAGGTTGAGATTGTTAACAACTTTAGTGTGCTTGGCTCCATTATCAACACTCTTGGCACCAGTAACCAGGAAATTAAAAGACGTATTGCGATGGGAAAGTCTGCTGTTAGGGACCTCTCCAAAGTACTGAAGAGTTATGGTGTCTCTCTGGATACTAAGGTGTGTCTAATATAGGTCATTGTCTTTGCAATCACTTGTTGTGCATCAGAGAGTTGGACAATGATTAGGGAGTATAGAAGGAGAATTGATGCCTTTGAGCTGTGGTACTGAAGAAGAATATTGAGGGTACCATGGATGCTAAGAAAACAAACAGATTCATCCTGGAGAGGGTTAAATTAGGCTGCTCCTTGGAAGCAAGGATTCTGGGGCTTTGTCTGACCTACTTTAGACATGTTGTAAGGAGGGACAGGTCTTTGGAGAGGGACATCATTCTTGGGAGGGTGGAGGGATGGCACAAGAGGGGAAGACCCTCTATGAAGTGGAAAGAATCAGTCACTGGTGTAATTGGGATGGGTGTGCGATTGGCACAGGATAGAGCAGGGATTAGGGCTGTTGTACATAGGGTTGCTATGAGTCGCAAGCAACTAGATGGCACATAACAACAACAACAACAACAATAAATGGATGTTTATATACTTCAGAAGTTCTAAAAAAATCTGACTATATATACATAACAATTTGAAAAATACAGTTTAAAAATAGTTTCTTTCTTTTTCCCTTCTCTTCTCTATGCCACTACTATTATCTGAGGGAAAAGGGAGGAAGATTTGTGTTTTAAAAATTATTATTTCCTATCCAATATTTTAGGAGAAAAACAACAGCACACACTCATGCACATCACTTTCCTCATGCACATCACTTCATTAGATCTTATCATTTAATGTATACTATTTGATGATATAATGAAGGGAATAAAGATACATGTTACATTAAAGAGAATTACAGGGAAAAGTCTGATATACAGTTAAATATTGAGATTGCATGTTGTTGTTGTTATGTGCCAATGAGTTGCTTGCAACACATAGCGACCCTATGTATAAGAGCCCTAAACGCCGTCCTATCCTGTGCCAACCTTGCCTTCTTAAAACACACTCATTATCACCAACCCAGTAACAGAAGCGACTCATCTCATCAAGGGTCTTTCTCTCCTGCGCCATCCTTCCCCTCTCCCAAACTTGATGTCCCTCTCTAAGGACCAGTCTCTCCTTGCTACATGCCCAAAGTATGTCAGATGAAGCTTCAGAATCCATGACTCCAAGGAGCATTATGGTTTCACCTTCTCCAGGACAAACCTGTTTGTTCTCCTAGCAGTCCATGGTATATTCAACACTCTTCTCCAGCACCACAGCTCAAAGGCATCAATTGTCTTTCGATCATCCCTAGTCACTGTCCAACTCTCCAATGCATAGCACATAATTGTGAAGACTGTAGCCTAGTTCAGGCATACCTTAGTCTCCAGCCTGACATCTCAGGTGCACCTTAGTCTCCATCCTGACATCATTTCTGTTTAGGACTCTTGAGAAGTGTCTCACGGTTGACTTTCCCAAAGCAATTCATCTCTTGATTTCCTGCCTGCTGGTACCAAGAGTGTTGACTGTGGAACCAAGTAAACTAAAACTGTTAACTGTCTTTCTCCTCACCATCCACTGATGATGCCAATTGGCCCAGTGATGAGAATCTTTGTTTCCATGATGTTGAGCTTCAATCCTTATTGAAGGGTGCAGTCTCTGACCTTCTGCAGAAGACTAGGAAGAAGTATTGGCTATTCACTTCCAAAATAACAGGCTTTCAAAAACACTGTATAGTAGAGCACACTTAGACTATAACTTGGACTAGCAGGCATGGCAATTGAGACTGAGATCTTAGAAATGCAAACACAAAGAAGGAAGAACAGCTGTAAGCAGACACTAGTGATTGGAACGTGTAATGTGAGAAGCATGAATGTAGGAAAATTGGACATTGTTAAGAAAGAAATGGAATGCATATATATTGACATACTAGGATTAGGGAAATGAGATGGATTGGCATGGGACATTTTGAATCAGATGATCATATGGTTTACTATGCCAGAGAAGAAAAGGTGAGAAAAAAATGGGGTTGGTTTTATAATTAAAAAAGTAATTTCTAAATCCATCCTGAAATACAATGTGGTGAGCGACAAGATAATATCAAATGCATACAAGGAAGTCCAGTGAACACCACTTTCATTCAAATATATGCACCAACAACTAGAGCCAAAGAGGAGGAAATACAATATTTCTACCAACTTTTGCAAAGATAAATTGATCAAACATGCAATCGAGATGCATTGATAATAATGGGCGACTGGAACATAAATTTGGGAACAAGGAAGAAGGATCAGTAGCTGGAATACATGGGCTCCGTGAGAGAAATGAGGCTAGAGACAGAATGATAGAATTCTGCACATTCAATGATTTATTTATTGCAAATACCTTTTATAAGAAACATAAACTCAGGCTATACACATGGATTTCACCTGGGACTGCATACATTATCAAATTTTCCAAAATTGTCCTTTTTTTAAAAAAAAATATTTTAGTAATTTTAATGGACATTTACAGAGATTTTGGATTTCCATTCATTCATTTTTGCATTTTCCTCCCCGTTTACCCCTCCACCCACCCCCAGTTCACTCTTCTCCTTGAAAAGTAAAAGAAAGTGCTCGCTTCCGCAGCACATATACTAAAATTGGAACGATACAGAGAAGATTAGCATGGCCCCTGCGCAAGGATGACATGCAAATTCGTGAAGCGTTCCATATTAAAAAAAAAGAAAGAAAGAAAAAAGAAAAGTAAAAGAAAAATTCCTTCTTTGGTATACAATCCCCCCCACAACCCCCTGCCCTGAGTACATTCGGCTATGCAGCCTTCATTCTGAACTCTTGTCATAACCATAACACCCAATCATATATCACTTTTAAACTGTTCTCTCCCTCATCTTTTTCAATGCAGTATACGTAATGTATCCAATTTTTCTCAGTCTTACCCCAACCCTGATGTCAGTCCCATTCTACAACGTGGCACTATGCAGTATTTATCTTTTTGTGACTAAGATATTTCTCTCAGCATAATGTCCTCCTGGATCACCCATTTTGAATAATATTGCTTGAGTTCCTTGCTTTTCAATGCAGTGTAGTATTCCATTGTGTGAATATACCACGGCTTCTCTAACCATTCGTTTTTTGCTGGGCACTTAGGTTGTTTCCAACTCTTTGCTATTGTGAACAAAGCCACAATAAACATGGCTGTGCATATACCTGCCTTGGTGGCAGTTGTGGTTTCTTTAGGGTATATTCCCAGTAGAGGAACTACTGGGTCAATTTGTATTTCTATGTGCACCTTTTTGAGAAAGTGCCATACAGCCTTCCACAGTGGTTGCACCATTTTACACTCCCACCAACAGTGAATAAGGGTTCCAGTTTCTCTGCAACCTCACCAGAATGTGTTGTTTGCTAGCTATTCCTTTTAAAAAAAATTATGAATACATTTTATATGTAAATCTTTATTCCACTTTTCTGTCTTAAGTTTCTCTAAAGAGTTGTTTTTAAAATGAGAGCAGGCCACACTTCACATTCATTATGTAGCATTTAATTAAATGCCTCTTATAATTCCAAAGTAATTCCCTTGTACCAGTAGCCAGCAACAATGTGGAAAGGGAGAAGGGCTTAATGCTTTGGGGCATTGAATGTTAGTTTCTGAACTGCAGACATTCCAGAAACTAGGTGAAATGTGTTAAGTGTGACTGAGGTAATATGATTGACATTTTTAAAAAGTTAATTTCTCTGAATTTTGTTTAATTGTAATGAATGCCTAGGCTTGCTCTAAATAACAAGCTTGTCTACCAAAATAACCATACTCAAAGCATAGTAAATCAAATAAATAAGGTATGTCCCTAACCTGAAATTCACATTTTTGCTTAAGAAAATGCAAATTTTCTTACACAATAATATACTAATTGGTTTCTTTACTAATTAGAAAATTGACTTCAGCATATTTTTCTCCCTTACTAAACTCTAAACAGCTTCTTAAAGAGAGCTTATATCTCAACCAGTCTCGCTTCCCTGAAATACAATATCCTTAAATATTTTGAATGACAGTGTCATTCACAGTCTAAATTTAAGTATAATTATGCAAGATGAATTGTCAAAATATGATGTGGAATAGCAGTGTTTCTGCAGTAAGTCACACTCATCAACATACAACCTAGAAGGGCAGCACTCGGTAATCTGTGTAGGTGTATTTGTATTAATAAAAAAAAGAAAATAGTAGGAACCCTTTACTTTAACCATAGTTTATGTATTAGAGAAAATTACTAGCCTAATAAAACCTTATCATAGAAGATTAAATCAAAGACGTTTAAATTAATATAGGAATGCAGATATAAATTACTTTTTCCTAGAGGAAGGCCAGGCCACTAATGAATAATTTGACAGAGCTCCAAGTAAGTTTAGAAAACACTACCAAAGAATACTAAACAACTATTTATTGATAGTTAAAGAACTTCAGTGGAGCCAATTTGGTTGTTAGGTACTAAAGAATCGTCAGAGATTGGTACACATGGTAAAAATGAAAAGCCTTTTGCAATTTTATTTCACAAATTTTAAAGAGGAATGGGAACCCTGCAACACCTATCTTGTACTAAATTGAAAAAGTTGATCTTTAGAAACTCTACATGCAAACCAAATCAATTGCTGTGGAGTTAATTCCAATTCATAGTGATCATCCACAAATTTTCTGAGAAAATAAATCTTTATTGGAGAAGATAGCTCATTTTTTCTCCTACAGAGAAACTTGTGGATTTGAACTACCCACTTTAGCAGTTTATCACATAGTCAACTATACCAACAGGGTTCTAGATAACGATAAATTAACTGTCAATATAAATTTAAGCACTGTGAGATAACACTACTGGTCCCAGACAGCAGGCAACCTATACTTGATGGATTTTTAATGATCACCCTAAAGAAATCTTTCCTTTGGGTAGCCTAGAAATCAGAATAAAAACAAGGATTCTTTCATTTAGTCATTTAATATGGCACGGGGATTTGAATCTAATTCCACAATCAAAAATTTAACATTTCAAATAAAGGGGATTTTTATCAGATAGTTTCTTTTTAAAAATATGTCTTCATGAAAGTGACTGCTGTAGCAAGGAAAATGTGAGCAAGTATATTTTTCATTGACTGTGTTAGATGATTATAGAGTAGCAGATACTTATGAAAGTTATAATTAGAATGGAGAGCAGTGATGAGTAGAATGAAAACAATTACAAGGGAATAAATATGATATCTTAATTGTATTGTATTGTTTTCTGGGTTGATAGCTTCTTGTTGTTGTTATGTGCTGTCAAGTCCCCTGCGACTCATAGCAACCCTATGTACAACAGCCCTAAACCCTACTCTATCCTATGCCAATCTCACTGTCTCCAACATATCCACCCCAATTACACCAGTCACTTAATCATTCCACATCACAGAGGGTCTTCCTCTCCTACACTGTCCCTCTATCCTCCCAAGGATGACGTCCTCGTCCAAGGACTGGTCCCTCTTTGTAATATGTCCAAAGTATTCAGATGAAGCTTCAGAATCTTTGCCTCCAAGGAGCAGCCTGGTTTAACCCTCTCTATGCTGGAGAAGAGTATTGAGAATACCATGGACTGCTAGGAAAACAAACAGATTTGTCCTGGAAAGGGTTAAACCGGGTGGCTCCTTGGAGGCAAGGATTCTGAGGCTCCGTCTAACATACTTTGGACATGTGAGGAGAGACCCGTCCTTGGAGAGGGATATCATGCTTGGGAGGGTGGAGGGACGGCGCAGGAGAGGAAGGCCCTCTATGAGGTGGATTGATTCAGTGACTGGGATAATTGGGATGGGAGTGTCAGAGACAGTGCCATTGGCACAGGACAGAGCGGAGTTTAGGGCTGTTGTACATAGGGTCGCTATGAATCGTAGGCGACTCGACGGCACATAACAACAACAACATGGTAAATTTGTTCTTTTTTTTAGCAGTCCAAAGGCATCAATTCTCCTTCTAGCTCAGATAGAAAAAAAATAATGCTTGGTTTAGAATGTTAGCTGACTAATTTTTCTGAAGGTCAAAATGATAATTTTTCTGGTGTCATTGTTTTTATGTGCTATTGAGTCAGAGTCAACTCGTAACAGACCATCTGGTAGGTTTTCATAGACTGTCTGAGGAGGAGGATGTCATAGGAGGAGAATACTCATCTTTCTCTCACAGAACAGTGGGTGGATTTGAACGACCTATCTTTGGGTTGAGAACATAATTCCTTACTTATTAGGCCACGACATCTCCTAAGGAGTATTAAAAATCACTATTGAGATATTTACCCATATTTTGCAGTCTCATCAAGTTTTCAGAATTGTTTAGGTCCTGTCATAAATAAAATTCAACTAGTTGATAAATAAAAAAAATAAATGCTTGAATGATACTCATAGCAACAATAATAATATATGTGACATAGTAAAACACATACTTATGTTCAGAAAGTGAATTCATAGTAGAATGTAGCTAAAACCAGGAAAAGCAAACAGTGTTGTTATATGCACTCAAGTTGCCTGCAAAGAATAGTGACCCTATGAACAGGAGCTCTGAACCCTGCCCTGTCCTGAGCCAGTCTTACTGATTTCAAAACAGATGAGCCCATTGCCCCAGTTACTGTATCAACCTGTCTCATGTGATATCTTCCTCTCCTGCACTGTCTCTCCACCATTCTGAATATGATGTCTTTCTCCAAAGATCGGTCCTTCCAGGCCACGTGCCCAAGGTATGTGAGAAAGAGAAACTCTCTAAGACAGACTTATTTGTTTTCTTGGTCCTCCATGATATGGTCAAGATTTTTCTCCAGCATCACAAGGTGAAGGTATTGATTCTTCTCCTGTCATCTTTAGTCATGGTACAGCTCTCTGATGCATAGCCAGTAATTGTGACGACCATAGGCTGAATTAGGTGCACTTTAGTCTATAGATGGACATTGTTGCTTCTCAGTACTCTGGAGAAATCCTTGACAGAAGATTTTCCCAATATAATTCATCTTTTGATTTCCTGACTGTTGGTGTTAAGAGTGTTGACTGTGGAGCAGAGCAAGTTGTAAGTGTTAACAACCTCAATCTCTTCCCAGTGGTGAGAATCTTTGTCTTTTTGATGTTGAGCTTCAATCCATATTAAAAACTACAGTTCTTGATCTTCTGCAGCAAGCGCTTTAGGTCTTTCTCAGTTTCAGCAAGCAAGGTTGTGCCATCTGCATAACGTAGGTTATTGATGAGCCTTCCTCCATCCTGATGCCATATTCCTCCTCATGAAGTCCAGCTTCCAAATGGTCTATTTTGGAAAGGTAAGGAGACAAGATGCGTCTCTGACACACTTTCTGGATTTTGAATGATGCAGTAGTTCCTTGCTCTGTTCTGATGTCCACTTCCTCGTCCATGCATAGATTTCACATTCACATAATCAAGTTTTCTGGAATTCCCATTTTCCTCAAGATTAGCCACAATTTTATAAGCGTACAATAATATAAATTTGTATATTACATATTATAATCCCTCAACTTCTATATCGATGCACATTGGTATGTCCAAGTGATATTGTGTTATTATATTTGTCCAGTTTTATCACTGTAGCTTTGTTTGTAGATGAAATGTGGATCAGTAATTGGGGTTTTTTCTTGGTATATGATATATAGGTACTGTATCACACTATTAGCTGTTAATGCAATTGTTAAGATGAGAGATTTGAGAAGAGATTGAATTGTTTCCTTTATTTGTGTCTTTTAATTGAGAGTGAGCATTCAGAATTAGACTGAAGAAATTAGAAATTTAGTGTTTTTCTAACTATCTATTCAGGTGGCTTAGGGGTAAACTCAAAGGTACCTCATTCAAATCCATCAGCTGCTCCACAGGAGTAAAACGGGCAATTTCCTGTGCAATTAACTGCTTCTGAAACCTCACTAGAGGTCAGCTATGGATGTGGCTGAAAGGCACACAACAATACCACCATCTCTCCAGTGGTGACAATAAAAAGTAAGATGCTCAATATTATACAAAAATTTGCTAACAAAATTTCAATACAGTGCTAAGAAGCCAAAGCAAAAGAGCGAAATTAGGGAATAAAGAGTTGAACAAAAGACTTCAAAGGGCAGCTCAGGAAGACAAAAAAAAAAAAGAATTACAATGAAATGTGCAAAAGAGCTCGAGTTGGAAAATGAAAAGAGATTAATTCATTCAGTATTTTTTACACTGAAGGAACTGAAGAACAAATTCAAGCCTTGAGTTGTAATACTATGAGCAGAATATTGACTGATCCAGGAAGCATCAAAAGAAAATAGAAGTAAACCGAATCACTGTATCAAAAAGAATAGACACAGAAGGACTTCATGAAACAACGTATATTCAAGTGGCAACGGTGATGAAGGAAGAAGTTCAAGCAGGTCTGAAGGAATTGGCAAATAACAAAGCCCCAGGAATTGATGGAATACCAATTGACATATTTCTGTCAGACTGAAACGAAGCCTGGGAGGGGATTAATTTGTCTCATCCTTTAGTGAAGGTTAGCATTACTCAGTCCTGTAAATAGTCAACTGAAGAATGTGGTCTATCAGCATGGAAAACTGGGATTTGCTGCACATCAGCAAGAAGAATGAACAGACTCACCCACCTGGCATGACCAACAACTAACTACAGTAGAATTATACTTATTCGTCTTTACCTTTCCCTCTTCCCTAAGACCCTGAAATAAAAACCTGTCCCGATCCACCTTGGGGTGTAGATTCCCTGGTCTCTCTGTCTAGACCAAGGAATCTCCCCCAGAAGCTCCCTTAATAAAGCTATCTTTTAGTTTCCTTTCTTTCTCTCTGGTTCCTCTTTCAAGTCCGTGACCTAACAATTTCAACAAACAGACGCAGCCCTGGATGTACTCACTAGGCTGTGCCAAGAAATCTGGAGGACAACTACTTGCCAGCTGACTGGGAAAGATTCATATTTAATCCCATTCCAAAAAACGGTGGTCTGACGAAGTTTGGAAATTATCAAACAATATCACAGTCAAGCAAAATCCTGCTGAAGATCATCCAAACATGACTTAAACAGTACATTGACAGAGAACTATCAGAAATACAAGCTCTGTTTAGAAGACGCTGTGACCCTAAGAACATTATCATCAACATCAGATGTTTATTGGCCTAAATCAGAGAGTAATAGAGGAATGTCTACCCATGTTTCATTGACTATGCAAAGACATTTGACTGTGTGGATCACAACACATTGTGACTGACCTTGAGAAGAATGAGAATTCCAAAAAACCTGATTGTTGTCATGTGAAATCTAGACTTGGACCAGAAGGCAGTGGTCAGAGCAGAGCAAGGAAACGATGCAAGTTTCCAAATCAGGAAAGGTGTGTATCTGAGATGTATCCTGTGTTCGTGTCTTTTTCAATCAGGGATGCTTCTTCTCTCCATACCATTTTAATCTGTATGTAGACAAATTTTTCAGGAGCCTGAACTTTAGAAGGAGAGCTGTGCCATCGGTTTTGGAGAAAGACTAATTAACAGCCTTCATTATGCAGATGACACAATCTTGCTTACCGAAGCTGAGGAGGATTCAAAGCATTTGCTGCAGTGTGTTGAGAACAGTAGTCTTCAATATAAGTTGCAGCTCAATGTCTAGAAAATGAAGATTCTCGTCACTGAGCCAATTGCCAGGTTGGCACCAGAATTCAGGAAATCAAAAGGTGAATTTTACTGGGAAAATCTATTGTCAAAAACCTCTCCAGAACTCCAAAGAGCAACAATGTCAGTATAAAGACAAAGGTACCCTGATCCAGGCCACGTCCTTGACAATCACTTGCTATGCATCAGATAGCTGGATAATTATCAAATATGACAGGAGAAGAATCAATCCCTTTGAATTGCGGTGTTAGAAAAAAAAATTTATGAACATACCATGGACTACCAAAAGAACTAATAGGTCTATCCTGGGAAGGGTGATATCAAGCTATTCCTTAGAGGCAAGGATTTTGAGGCTTCATCTCATATATTATGGGCATGTTGCCAAATGGTCCAGTCCTTGGAGGGCTGAGCAACAACGCAGGAGAGGAAGACCCTGCATGAGGTAGATCGACATAGTAACTGGGATAATTAGAGTAGTAATGTCAGAACAGGGTTCAGAGCTATTGTGCATAGGGTCACAAGGACTTATAGTTGAATTGATGTCACACAAAAACAACAACAAAATGTATAGTAATTGGATAATTAATGTACATAAAAGAAATTTATTTGCAAATATTTTGATGCAGAAATTTTCATTTTAGAATTTATCCTGATACTATCACAGGATCACATAGAAATATGCATTTCAAAGTGTTGTTAGTCCCAGACGTTGAAAATCTGGCTAGTTAATCATGCTTATATTCTTTCTGTACCTGAAATAAAGGCACACGGAATAAACAAAAACTGGATAGAAAGAATTAGTTCAAAAGATGAATGGATCACATGACTTTCAACGTACACCTCTGTAAACACCTACAAGCAGCAGATCTGCCTGGCTACTTCCACTGACCATTCTACAGTGGATCATAAATGTACATTCTGGATAGAATGGTAGAAAAATGACTAATAATCCTAAAAATATAAACAATCCTATAAACCCCAAAATCCTACAATATGAACAATAACACAATGAAGTATTTATCCTGAATAATCAGTCACAAAAAGATGAAAAAGGCAGCATTTATCCAGAAAGAAAGTTCTGATGGCAAAAAAAAATAATAGGATCAAAGGATAAGCTGAAAATTTAATCACATGGAAAAGTGGGAAGAGGGTTGTAACAATGTAGGAACTATAATTAATGCCATAAAACCAAACCCGTATGA
>NW_006399886.1:2863627-2928423 GCF_000299155.1 Elephantulus edwardii | reverse complement strand
AAAAGTAGTATTATCAGGAAATAATGTACAATAATCTAAGAAAAACAATTTAGAAGAGTGTTTACTGACAGTGAAATGTATTAAAAACACATATTATAAATGAAAGTCATAAAAATATATTATGACTGCTGTTATGTTAAATAAAATGCATATATATTCTTGTGTATACTGGTAGATTAAAAAAAAGAAAAAATGCAAGTATGGACTCAACATTACAAATGTTCACCATGATTTGCACACAATGGGTGCATTTTCTCTCCTTGATTACTTTTTTAAAATTTACAAAATGAATGTGTGTTAATTAAGAATCATAATGCTTTAAAATTATAAGTTACTGAATGGTCTACTGAGAATATACTCAATATACTTATTAAAGGTGGCTCAATCATGAAGAACAGATGGAAAGGTTTTTAAAATAAAAGGACTTCAAGAATTCGAGACTGCTTTTTTTGAGGAATTGCTCAAACCCACACACCTAATCTGAGATTTCTCATTATCACTCACCTTATAACCTAATTGTCATTTATTTCACAGAATTAATATCTAAACTATTTCATAAATAAAACCCTAAAGTACTAAGTAAAAGAAACAGAAACAACAAAAAGGCCAAAACACATTAAAAAAAATCTCAAACTCAGTGCCATTGAGTTGGAATAAACTCAAAGTTGACCCTCAATAAGAATTTCATAAACTGTAAATTGAAAGGGTAAAAATTGGTGGTTTAAAACTGCCAGAAGGGAATACGTGTTTTGGAATCACAGCAAAACTCTCCATAAACTATGTCACCAGAGCTCTGTCATTCTTTCATAGAATAGATTTTACTGGCTCTTTGGGGTTTCCAAGACTATACTTTTACAGAAACAGACTGACTCATCTTTTTCCAGATATGTGGCAAGTAGGTTCTAAATGTCAGTGTAATAGGTTAGCAGCAAAAAATTTAACCAATGCACCACCAGGGAACTTTGTTTTAGAGAGCACATAATACCGTTGTAATTTTAAGAGACACTATTTCATTTGAAGAAGCTAGAAACGACATTTTGGAGAATGCTTTTCATGATTTCTACTTATTTACATGTCAGTGTAATACAAGAAGGAAATAAAGATTTTTAAATGCTCAGTTACTCACTCTTGTTGTATAAGCAGCTTCTGGGTCATCTTCTAGAACACGTGAAAGCCCAAAATCAGAAACTTTGCACACCAAATTACTGTTGATCAAGATATTCCTAGCAGCAAGGTCTCGATGGACGTAGCCCATATCTGACAGGTACTTCATGCCAGAAGCTATCCCTCGAAGCATCCCCACTAGTTGGATGACTGTAAACTGGGCATCATGTTTCTGAGAAGCATTCCAAAAGTAGAATTAATATGTATTCTTTTCCTATATGTATACCTCTTTAATTAAAATCTTGTATACCAGGTTTTGTAACAAGACTAACTGCATGCATTTTTGTTTAATCATTGTAAATGAATAACTGACTGACTACAATATAAAGTTTCTGAATTTAAAAAGTATATTTTGGATATGCGTATCATACAGGTTTAGATGAAGAATCTAGCACTCTGATTATAGCTTTAAGTTGGAAAAAATGTTTCTAGTATGTCAGAATTAATGCACTTGGATATTTTCTGATGGACAGCAATGTGCTAGAACCACATTCTCTGTTTTAAACAATGTTAATTCCTGCTTTAGGATTCTTTTTAACATTTATTTTTATGTTAACTTCTAAGAATTTTGACAGTACAGATAAGTTGAAGGAGATTTCTCATATTTGCTTTAAAAATATAAAACGTTAACATTTGAGAACTGTAAGATAATGATGTATTTGACAGTCTTCTTTTTACCGCTTTGTTTCAGAACATTTCTGTTTTCCCTAAAAATTCTAGTATGCAATTGCTTGGCACAATACTAAAAATTGTCAGTCACATTCTTGGCAATCCATTCTATATATAAATAATATTCTACTCACACGTAAGAAACTGTCCAAGGAACCATTCTCCATGTATTCTGTGACTATCATAACTGGTTTGCCTAGAAGTATAGCAAATAATAAATTATCTAGGTAGTAGTTAATATAAGTTAACAAATATAAAGCAAGTACTATATATAATAACTTCCTTTCCTTATTTTGTTTTTTCATAGGCGAAAAGTCTTAATTCACACCAATTTCATTTTAGTAGTACAAAAGTTTTTAGTCATTTCATTTAGTAAATTAAACTAGCACTGGGCAATATGTCTCATTTATGAACAATGAGGAAAAAATTATAGCTTATAATCATTCTCATGTCATTTTAACATAAGTAAAAAACCCCCTCAATATATTCATTTATCTTCCTGTAAAACATTTGTTTATTTATTTACAAATTTTAGGTTACAGGATTTACTTCTAATCTGATGTTGCCAAGTTGACGCCTACTCATAGCAAGCCTGTAGCCCTTACACCCATTGTTTCAGTTACTTTGTTCATCCATCTCATTGATGAACTTCCTCTCCTTCCCTGATGTTCTACTTTTCAAACATAATTTCCTTTTTCAAGGACTAGCCTTTCTCATTGTCATGTCACTTTCATCAACTTCTTGTGCCTTCAAAACGCATGTGTCCAAAGCTCAAAATAAACTTTGTTTTGACAACAATTAGTAAAAAAAGGAAGACTGAGTATTTCAACAGATATTTTTATCTAGAAAATAGTTTTAGGGAACTGGAATACACTGGATGCATGTATTGAGTGAATGAATGAAAAGTTACATATCCATAGTCTATACTATCAATTTATGTGTTTCTTTTGTAATAAAATTTTGGAAAGTATAATACGCCACAGGAATTCAATATAAACCTGTAATGCAATTACGGGGGTATTTTTTGCCTTAAACAGTCAGCCCAATTACAGTGGCTAGTTGCTGAGTTTGTATGCTTTCAGACCTTTAGCCTGACATTGTGTTTCAGTTTTTCAGCCTTATGACCATTTCATTTCTCATTAACATGTCTAGTAGAATTTCGGAAAGGGTAAAAAAAGTAGCTAAAAAGTCAAGCCAGTCAATTAAGTCAAGGCCCCATGACCATTCAGAAATAAGATCATCTTGCATTTTAACTCTGTAACTTAGGTATTTGTAAACACATCAGTTAAATGGAACAGTCTGAAAATGTGCTTTGCATTAAGCACAAAGATTGGGCAAACCCAAATTTACAGTCAAAGAGTAAACATATTCTACCTTCGAGTTCTGAGTACATTCAGAGTTCCCTTGCATTTTTATTTTTTAATTACAAAATGTTGGTTTAAAGTAAAAGACAATCTCTGCAATAAAAGTGAGAACAAATTTTAACATGAATTAAAAGTGTGAGGATATATTTATACAATACCAGCTCATATGCAACTTAATACAGTATATTTGTGTGCATATTCATATGATTTTTAAGGAACTGTAGTTTTTGAGCTTCTTCAAGACACAGCCTAGATGACTTTCTCCCTAAAGACTAAAAGACATCTGGGTAAAATCAATGAGATTATTGTTCCCTGACTGGCTGAAATGACACTCTACCAAAAATGAATAGGACAACATTTGCAGCTGAGTTTTGTTTTTGTTTTTAAAATGATGGATGAAGGCGGTTCTACTCTATACTGTAGGGTCCCTATGACTCTGCTATGGGTCTCGAGAGCCCACTGTTTAAACTGGAGGTTCAATTTGAACTAGTCAAGGCATGTCTCTGTTTCTAATCTGTTGATGGAAATAGAAGAAATTATCATTTTGCAGTGCAGAAACACATTGATATAATCAATTACACTTCCCAATTACCCTCTGAGATTTGGAGATCTTACTAATCATAATAAAAGATGTTATTTAAAAATATAAAAATTTCAGATTCACCAGTTTCAGTCTCTACAAAGTCTTTAATTAAATTTTTTTATATAAAAAAACAAGGCTATTATAATGTAATAATAGCCAAACATGGAATTATTCTCATTGAAATTTTCAAGTAAATGTTGATTTTTGTTTGCAACTGTGTTTTACACACTCATAATACTGAGTGATGTTTGAAATATTAAAATTAATGAAATAGTAACGCTATGAAAATGCAATATACTTCTAGCATAAAAAAAATAAATGATACTAACACATATTAACATTCTAAGTTAGGTCTTAAAATTCTACTTCTTATTTTTGTAATAAGAAGTAGAATACTTAGAATTAAAATATTTTAAAAGCACATTATTATACAAGTGCAAGTTAGACAGTAAAAATCCTTAATACAAGCAGCCAGAAGTCTATTATTAGTATCATGTCATTAGAATCAGGAAAAAAATATTACAAACAAGGAACACTGTAAAAATATTTAAAAGTTATTCATAACTATGGGGGTTGATGATTTGAATTTCCCTTTATTAAAAAATATTAGTCATAATTTTAACTCAATTGATAGAAATAGTAATGAACTAAATAGGATTTTTCCCCCTGTAGATTTCCTATTAAATGGAATTTTAAATCCAATAAAATGTGTTTTCAAATTCCTTCTCAATTTAGACATTATGCTGCTAAAATGACCCCTATTTCACTCATTGATCTTAAGTCAATGAGAGCATGGCTTAACTCTACTCAACTGAACACCAAAAAAAGCACTGAAAATAATTTATCAGATTTCTTCTATTGCTGGCAAAGGATGCTAAAGGATATTCTAATCCTTTCAGAGTAGCCTGGGAACTACTTTAACAAATCTTTCTTAACAAATCACACTTCAGCAATTGGAAATTTCTTAACATGTAGAGTTCTCTCAATTCATTTTAATTTTTAAAATTTACTTGTCTTTAGCCTGAAACACAATGAAGACAAAACTTGATATATTTTTTTTTCTTTGTTTAGTTTGGGAAATCATAGCTACTCACACAGTAAATGCAGTAACATTTAATGCATTTAGTAATAGGATTATATTAAGTGAGGTACTGGTCCTTTTAGAGGGACATTATGTTTGGGAGAGTGGAGGGATGGTGCAAGAGAGGAAGACCCTCAATGAGATGGATCAATTCTGTGAATTGGGGTGGTGGGAATGAGTTTGTTGGAGACGGCGAGATTGGCACAGGATAGAGCAGCGTTTAGGGCTTTTGTACATAGGGTCACTATGAGTCACAAGTTACTCGATGGCATATAACAACAAACACCTATATTAAGTAATTCTATGACAGATTTTTTCTAACCATTTTATTTTTCATTTATTGTTTCATTAAAAAGTGGTAATATTTAGTGAGATCATGAATTGAAATTAGGATAGCAGGTATCTTGTTTCTACTTTTATATTCATGAACTTTAATATTTCACCTTTGAATATGTCTTAACCTTTTTGGATGTTTGAACATTTTATTGTTTCACTTTGGGGGAAGTTTATGTGTCTTTATTGTTATTGTTGTTAGGTACCATCGAGTACATTATGATTTATAGCAACCCCCTGAACAACAGATCTGAATCTTGTCCTATCCTGTGCCGTCCTCATTATCTCTGACGTATTTCAGCCTATTGCTACAGTCAACCAATCCATCTCCTTGGAGGCCTTCCTCTCTTTTACTGGCCCTCTACTCTTCCAAGTATGATACATTTTCCAAGGAATAGCTTCTACTAATACATGCCCAACATGTGACAGATGAAGCTTTGCCATCCTTGCCTCCAAGAAGCACTCCAGCTGCAAACATAGCTTTTGGGTTTTTGGCAAACCATAGGATAGGCAGCATCCTTCTGCAACACCACAATTCAAAGGCGTCAGTTCTGTCATCCTTATTCATTACGCAGCTTTCCGAATCACAGCAAGAAATTTGAAAATACCACGGCCTGAATCAGGTGTACCTTAGTCTTCAAACTGACATCATTGTTCATCAGGATTTTGGACAGTTCCCTGACAACAGACATGCCCAGTGCATTATGTCTTCTTATTATCTCTGGTATTAAGGGAACTGATTGTAGATCCAAGCAAGACAAAATAATTATTAATCTTTCTCCACCTATCATGATGTTGCCCACTACCCCATGGGTAAGAACTTTTGTCTTCTTGATGCTTGATGTTAAGATGAAATCCATATTGAAGGCTGTGTTCTTTGATCTTTTGCAACAAATACTTCAGGTTCTCCTGGCTTTTAGCAAGAAGCTTTGTGTAATCTGCTTAGCATATGTTGTTGATGAGTTTTTCTTCAATCCTGATGCCACACTCTTTTTCATGTAGTCTGTCTTCACAAGTAATTTGCTTAGCATACAGATTGAATAGGCATGGAGAAAGAACTTTATTAGGTTATTAAACGCCTCTGTGTATGTAAACTACATTTGTATTTTGTGTTGTTTACTTGATTTTGACTCACAGAACTACAGGACAGAGTAGAATTGGCCTTTACCATTTCCAAGGCTATAAATATTTACTCAAGTAGAGAGTGGCTAGTTTAGTTCAAAGTACTAACCTTCTGGTTAGCAGCTATGAGCTTAAACTGAATTCTTTCTTTGAAATATATTCTTTGGGCTCATGTAAATCATACTTCCACAAGTTGAATTTGGATAATCTCTCTCCAGTATCAATGATAAACTTTAACAGAATGGCAAGCAATAAATGTCAGAAAAGTTGTGGAGAGATTGGAATGCTCATAGACTGCTGGTGAGATATTAAAATGGCATGACTATTCTGAAAGGCAGTTTGGCATTTCCTCAAAAAGGGAGAAAAACCAGAAATCTCCTATGGCCCAACTTTTCCTTTGTTAGGAATAAATGTTGAAGACAACAAAACTAAGACACAAACAGAGATTTGTGCGTCTATGTTCATGGCAGTGTTAGTCACAATAGTAAAAAATGGAAAAAGTCTAAAAGTCCATCACCAAATTAATTAAGAATGTATGATACATTTATACAGTGAAATATTATGCAGTACTAAGAAGTTAACAATTTCATAAAATATTATATACTATGGGATAACCTAGAGAGCATTATACTGAATGAACTCAATGTCAATAATGTTCTGCATGAGACCATTGTAAAAATGGAAGTATAACTAATGTTTTTGTTGTTGTTGTTGCTGTTTGCCATCAAGTTGGAATTAATTCATAACTGATCTTCCAGCAGGTTTTCAGAGGCAGTTAATCACATGGGAGGAGACTGTTTATCTTTCCATGGAGCACCTGGTAGATATGAACCACATGCCTTTGGGATTGCAGTTCAGCTTCTCACTACTAGAATAAGTAATAAGATGTGTATAAAAATTCAAAGCTGGAAGGAAAGAGAGGCATGAGAGTGAAGTGTGGTGAGGGGAAATCACTGGGATGACAGAGTTTGGTGCAGAAGGAGGAAATGAAGGAATTAGGAAAGATTCATTAGGGTCTTGAAAGAACAGGATAATAATCAGAATAAATAATGAGCATAGATCAGTGGTGATTAGTTTTTATTAAACACTTGAACAAGAGGCCATGGTGATGAAGAAGGAAGTTCAAGCTGTTTGAAGGAACTGGCAAAACACAAGGGCCCAGGAATTGATGGAATACCAAGTGACATATTTTAATAAACAAATGCAGTAGCACTGATACCAAGAAATTTGAAGGACAATCACCTGGTCAACTGACAGGAAGAGATCTATATTGGACTCTTTGATCTGAAAAAAAAATTCAAATTTATTGAACAATACCATTAATATCACATTCAAGCAAGATTCTTATGAAGATTATCCAAAAATGACTAGACAGTACATTGACAGAGAAATACAAGCTGTGCTTAGAAAAAGCCATGGCACTAGAGATGTCATTGCCAAAGGCATTTGACTATGTGGAGAATAGCAATTTGTGGCTAACTTGAGAAGAATGGGAATCCTAGAACATCTGACTGTGCTCATGTGAAAACTATACTTGGACCAAGAGACAGTTTTCAAAACAGAGTAAAGGCACATTGCATGGTTTAAAATCAAGTGTGTCAGGGATACTACCTGTCTCTATACTTTTTCAATCTGTACTTAGAAAAGCAATGATGTCAGTCTGGTGACTAAGGTGTGCCTGATCTAGGTCATAGTTTTCACAATCGCTTGCTATGCATCAGAAAGTTGGACAATGACTATGGATGAAAGAGAATTGATACATTTGAGCTGTGGAGCTGCAGAAAAGTATTGACTATACCATGGACTGCCAGGAGAATAGATTTATCCTAGAGAGGGTAAAAGAATGCTGCTCATTGGACACAAGGATTCTGAGGCTTTGTCTAACACACTTTGGGCATGTTGCAAGATGGAGAGAGTGAAAAAGAGGAAGGCCATTGATGAGATGGATTGATTCAGTGACTCAGGTAATCAGGGTAGGTGAGTCAGAGATAATAGGTTGGTTCAGGATAGAGCATGTTTCAGGGCTATTGTACATAAGGTCTCTATGAGTCACAAGCAACTCACCAGAACGTAACAACAACACGTAAAATCATTCAGAAGGCTGGGCTCTATGAGGAGAAATGTGACATCAAGACAGAAGGAAGAATTATTAACAACCTATGTTATGCAGATGACACAACCCTGTTTGCCAAAATTGAGGAGAACCTGAAACATTTGCTGTAAAAGGTCAAGGACTGCAGTCTTCAATATGGATGGAATTCAACATCAATAAAACAAAGATCTCACCAAGGATCCAACTGGCAGCACCATGTAGATGAAAAAGGGATTGAGGTTGTTTACAATTTCAGCTTGCTCATCTCCACAATCAACAGCATGGTACCAGCAGTCAGGAAACCAAAAGGCTAATTATATTAGGATTATCAGCTGTCAGGGAACTCTCCAAAGTGCTGAAGAGCAAAGATGTCAGTCTAGAAACTAAGGTGTGCCAGCTGCAAGTTATGGTCTTCATAATCACTTGCTATGCATCAGAGTGCTGGACAAATGATTAAGGATGATAGAAGAACTGATGCCTTTGAGTTGCAGTACTGGCGAAGAGCATTGAACATATCATGGACTGCCAATAAAAAAAACAGGTCTGTCTTAGAGAAGTTGAAACCAAGTTGCTCCTTGGAAGCAAGGATATTGAGCTCCACTTCACATGTTTTGAGGATGTTTCCAGGATGGACTTATCCTTGGAGAAGGACAATACATGGAAGGGTAGAGTGACAGCTCAAGAGAGGAAGACCTCAGATGAGATAGATTAACGTAGTAACTAGAGTATTGGGGTTAGGTGTGTCAGAGACAGTGAGACTGGTTCAGGACAGGGTAGGATGAGAGCTATTGTATATAGGGTCACTATGAGTCACAGTTGACTAGATGTCACGTGACAGCAGCAACATAGGAATAATCATATGAAACTCAATTTGAATGTATGAATGTGTGAAACACAATGTACATGAATGAAACAATGTTTATGAATGTTTTGGGCAAATATATTGAAAATAAAATCCAATTTTAAAAATTGAAAAATCATATTTAAATATTTGAGAAAACATTCCACAGTGGAAATTTTTTTATAGTCAAAATGGCAATTCACTAAACATATGTGGAAAATCCAGAGGAAATTAGGGATGCTTCCTAAGATATACTGGGAAAATAGGGGGGGTCAGCAAATGAGAAGACCTGCAAAGAAACTGACACAGTGACTATTACAATGGGCTTGAACATGGTAGAAATCATGAGCATTGTGTAAAATAGGGCAAAACCCCAATCCATCTTTCATAGAGTCGCTATGAGTCATAATGAACTAACAACAACATTAGCTGGTACATACAGCATTCCTTATCTTATGTGTTGAATATCAAAACAAAAGAACCCTTTGCTATGGAATCATCTACTCATCATTGTGAGTTGATGTGGTACAAAGTAGAATTGCTCCATATGGATTTCTTTGCAGAGTCTCAGGCTTTGTTTTGTAGCACTGCTGGGCAAAGTCAAACTTTCAACTTTAAGGGTGGCATTCAAAAGTAAAATGGACCTTAAATGTTGAGTAGAAATTATCCTAACATTTTTGATGTGGTGACCGAAGCTTAATTCACTTACAAAGTTATAATCATGAGCATATGAGCATATTTTAAAGTATATTATTTTAATATATTATTTCTGTACAATTTTAGTAAGAAACACAATATATCCATTAGGTATTTAGAATATGACACATTATTTACTATCCATTAGAAAAGGTCAGAAGCAAACTTAGAAGCAACCAAGAAATACAAATATAGTTTTAAGAAGCTTCACTACAATTCCAAAGGCACACAATTTTAATTCGCTATATTTTTGCACAGGAAAAGGAGGGGTAATCTCTTTCCATGGAATTTACTACCACTGGAAGCTGGAGATTCGGCTATGAGCCACTTCCAAAGCTGCGGCACATAACAACAACAACAGCAACAACAATACTGACAACATTTCTTCCTCATACTATCTGGGGAGCTGAGCTCTATGAGGAGAAATGGGCATCAGGATTGGATAAAGACTTATCAAGAATCTTTGTTATGCAGGTGACACAACCCTGCTTGCTGAAACTGAGGAGGACTGGAAACTATTGCTGCAGAAGGTCAAGGACTGCAACCTTCAATATGGATTGAGCTCAACATAAAGAAACAAAAATTCTCCCCACTGGATCTCTTAGAAACATCATGATAGATGTTGAAGAGATTGACATTGTTAATAGCTTTCATTTGCTTGGCTCTATGATCAACACTCTTGGCAGCAGAGGTGAGAAAATTAAATGATGAATTGCATTGGGAAAGTCGGCTGTCAGAGACCTCTTCAAAGTACTGAAGTGCAACGATGTCAGCCTGGAGACTAAGGTGCACCTTGCACATGCCATGGTCTTTGTAATTACTTGTGCATCAGAAAGCTGTAAAGTGACTAGAGATGATAAAAGGAGAATTGATGCCTTTGAGTTATGGTGCTGGAGAAAAGTATACAATGGACTGCAGGAGAACAAACAGATTAATCCTAGAGAGGGTGAAACCATGCTGCTCCTTGGAGGCAAAGACTCTGAAGCTTCGTCTGACCTACTCTGAACATGTTGCAAAGAGGTACCATTCTTAGTGAGGGATATCATGCTTGGGAAGGTGGAGGAACAGTGCAAGATAGGAAGATCCTTTATGAGATGAATTGGCCTTATGCAGGTAAGTGTGTCAGAGACCTCTAGGTTGACACAAGATAGAGCAAAATTTAGGGTTGCTGTACATAGGGTCACTAAGAGTCTTAAGTGACTAAACAGCACATAACAACAACAAAAAAATTACAAGAAATATGAAGGTGGAAACAATTGTGAAAGTTTTGGTGTAAAGTGAATATAAAACCTGTCAACATAGAACTAGTTTAACTATGACACTGTGAAGAATCCTTAGGAATGAAAGTTTATAGTTCAGCTATATAATTATTACTACTTAAGTTTTAGAAAATATTCCAAAATAAAGACAAAACATTGAAAAAATCTTGTACAGTACACTTTATTGGGATTTTTTGTTTGTTTGTTTTCCTTTTTGAGCTTTCTCCTTTCCCATTTTTCTGGTAAAGTAGTCAATGAAGTTCTTGGGGTCAGAATTTTGTTTGACAAATGATGTGATAGGAGAAATATCAAACATTCGTTAAAAACTGGTTCCATCTTTTTGAATGTCAACTGAAATTGATAACATATGTGAGTACCTAGTACCATGTAGAGAATGTGCCCTCAGCTTTCTGCTTTTCCGAAGATCAGAGACTCTCTCACCTTCTCTTGTTTAAGACCATCAGGCTCAAAATGTACCATTAAAATTGTTTATAGCTCAATTTAAATAAATGTAACTATGATGATTGAATAAAGTACTCTCTCTAAATGACTTGAAAAAGACACATTATACCAAAGATAATTTTCAGCGTACACAATAGCAAGAGTAGGAAGAATTCAGGTTAGGCTAAAAAAAGAAGAAAACATATTTTTAAGAGTTTTGTTCAACATAAGCTAGTATGACTCGACGGCATTCAACAACACAACAACAACAACAAGGTAGTAAAACGGCTTCAAAACAGCCAGAATTATTTTAGCTTTGCAATGCTCCTTCGTACTTAATGAAATATTGTTGTATAACCTCATTTGCTATTTAAAATATCTATAAATGGGAATTTATATTATCGGTGAGGAATTCATGTCACTAGTAAGGAAAGTTGATTATGTGTTTGGATTTGCAAGAAGTATCACAATTTATAGGACTAAGCCAGGATTTGAAGTCTGACCTGATGATAATTCATATGTGATAAGTTTATTCTTTTTTAAATATAATTTTGTCTATTAAGAGAAGCACTCGGTATCATTCCTCTTTGTTTATATAGTTTAGAGTTCAGTAAGTAGATTAATTCAGAAGCCTTATAGTCTCAGAAGAAAAAGAAAAAAACAGGAATATATGAAATAGCTTCTTTTGGTGACAATATTACTTTATATATTAAGTATAACCTAATAACTTTATTCTAGGATATTTTATTTCCTCTCAGAGGGTTAAGTATTCTAGATTTAAACCTTTTAAGTATGGCACTAAGTCTGTTATTCTATTATGTTCACAATATATAAGATGTCAGGGATTTATATATAAGATGTCAGGGATTTGGCAGATTTTTATATGCTTATTTGAACAGGGAGATATATCAAATGTAAAACTCATAAGAATAAGGCTCTTTTAACCTGTATCAGAGAATTATAGGATCAGATATAAATAAAATGGTTCATTTCTAATGCCTACAAGTTTTAATCATTTTTCTCAAAATATTTTTCGACTTTTAATATTGAAAATTGTTTTGTAAATTTCTTTGCTTAGCATCAATAATTCATACTTACTTCATTTTTTAATCTAAAAAGGATAAGAAAATTTAGTGTAATAATTATCATTAATAAAATATATTAAAATGAAGTTTACATAAGAGATAGTAAAAGATAAGAGGTTGCTTATAATAATGTATAGTTCTGAAAAAATAATCTGTATTTTAAAAAATATGAGATCATTAGTGAATTTTAGTTTCATCTAAATAATTTAGCAGCAAAGTTTGGTGGTTATTTTAGTAGTAGTAGTAGTAATAGTAGTAGTAGCAGTAGGTTTTGGAAGTGTTGGTAATAATTTTTTTCTTGCCATGATAAAATGTGCTTATTTTCTCAGTCATTCCCTGAGATTTGAAGGAAGTTTGCTAATTGTGCATTTTGAAACATACATTCAATCTAGTAAATGAAATACTAATTAAGTTGTTTGAAGATAGCTTTGTTTCATTAATTAGTAACATAAGTTCATCCTTTATTCCTCATCTATATTAAATACCTACTATGATTCTATTTCTGTCTGATTTGGACATAGGTTTCTTGGCCTCTATTAAAACTTACATATACATACACATATGATTTTCAAATTAAAAATATAAGAACACTACAGCATAACAATAAAATGGTTGACATCAATTTGATTCCAATTTCAGACAACCTATTTGTGCATAAGGATTGCTTAATTAATTATGGTTTTAGTACTGTTAATACTATGTTTTAACACTGTTTTTACTATGTTTTAATACTGTTTAATAATATGGTCTTTCAAAACAGACTACCAGATAAGATATTTTTTCCAAGGCAACTCTGACCTGAACTGCCCGTCATTCAGTTAATTACTCTAGGTCTTAACCTTTTGCACCCAAAGGACCCCTTTTAAGCGTGAAGGACTACTAAACATAATTTTGAATGCTCAAAAAATGGCTCCTTCCTATTTAACCACTGAAAAGGCTCAAACTCTCAAGATAAAAAAAAGTAGGAGGAAAATACATTGAAATGATTAAACTGGTTTTGGGTTTTTTTTCCCCATGAGCTGAGAGATGAAGTTAACAGAATAAGTTTCTAATACTGTCTCTATTATTTGCTATTTATGAAAATTACTTAACTATTTACAGCTATTTACTCAAAAGAAAAAATGGAAATTATTACCTACAATTACAGGGTAGTTGTTGTAATCAAATTTCTATTGTACATTATCTGACACAAAATAGGCACTTTATGAAGAAATAACTGCTGAATAATGTATCTCTAAGTGAAAAGCTATGCTATTCAATTATTGGGTTCCTCAGTGTGGTTCAAGGGTTACAAAGACACTTGATGAAGATGCTATGAAGAAGATTAAATAGTTAAGTAACTATTGGAACTCCTGGGAACTTGATTTTTCAGCCTAATAAATATAAATATAGTTAGGATTCTGGCCCTGAAAAAATATCAAAGAATTCACACAATTTACTAGCCACTACTATGGCTAACCCTGCATTCATTATGAATTTTTAAGCTTTAAAAAAACCAAAACACAACATAGGCTTTCTATTCATACAATAGCCTTGCAATGTATAGTTGATTTCTTCCACATTATACAATGTAGTTAATCTCATCTGTCATATGTAAAAATCTAGTGGATATTAAGGTATATTTAAATTACATCACACTCTTATCAGGAAGCAATTAACTCTTAGTCACATTCACATAAGAGTCAGGATTGGTGCATTTGGAAAGTGATGTTAAAGAAAAATTTCTTTGTGAAGAACATAATGTCTAATATCTTTGATAACCATAGAGTATATAAATATGCTGCCAGTGAATTATCCCCTTAAAGATGCCAAATCTCTGCCATATGCTGTCTTTCACTCTAAGGAGTTTGCTGCCAAATTAGTTTTTCTCCATTTTGTGCTCTAAATTCTAGATAGAGGGGGAAAAAAAAAATCACAGGGCATTCTCATGAGATTTTCATTGAGGTTTGAGCCAAAAATCACATATCAGTCTCATGAGATCCATGTGGAGCCTAACTGGAGAAACCATCGAGGAAGTAAGCTGAGACCTCCCTCACAGGCTAGGAGTCAGAGCTTCCTCAGAGCAGCCAAGCATCCACACAGAACTCTAGATGGGAAAAATCTGAATTCCAGAGAGAACTGAGAAAAAGCTTTGGACACACTAAGATTACAATCTTTCTAATTCAGAAATGTTCCCAAGACTCCCATAATATTCTTAAAGCATGGTGGTAAAGGTTTAGGGACTAAAATGGAGCTGGTGAGCAATAAAAAAAAAAAAAAAAAAATCAAAACCACAGTTATCTGGGAGTTCCCAGAAGTTCCTGTCAAACTTGATTTACTATTTTTCCCTTGTTACTCTAAATAATGGAAAGTTCTTCATAATTATGTTTTACCAATCCTTTAACCAACATTATCTATTTTAATGTCTACCTTTTGGGTTTTCTTTTCATTTACACTTTTTAAAAAAATATTTGCGATCTATAATAATGCTTAATAAAATACTTGTTAAATATGTTGGCTTTGCTATCAAAGAAAAATATGTCTTCTATTTAAATTGTGAGATACTTAAGTAAACACTGTTTATGAAAAACAATCAAAATGCTTAAGTATTTCTGGTAAAAAATTGTGTTCAGCATATACATTAACATTTTTTTTTTTACAATTTTACTTACTTTTAGTTACAACTCCCTCCAGTCGAATGATATTGGGATGGTCAAATTGACCCATGATGCTTGCTTCTCCCAAGAAGTCTCTCCTCTGCTTTTCTGTGTAGCCCACTTTCAGGGTCTTGATAGCCACTGAAATCTCTTTCTTTGAAGGAAGTTTTAAGCGACCACTGCACACTTCTCCAAATTCACCTTTTAAAATGGAGAACAGCAACAAAATATAAAAGAAAATTAAAAAGAAAACCTAATCATAAGTAAACAGCAATGGTTTTTTCCAACAATACACAATATAAATATTTCTTATTTGAGCCACAATATGTGTACAGACGAAATTATTTTCAAAGTGTGTAAGACCCCCTTGCACTCTCTAGGAAATCCACTTCCATAAGGCGCTTTGGTGGCCTGATGGTAAGGAAGTGCACTGCAGTCCCAAAAGTATGCACGTCAAATCCACCACACAGAAGAATGGACAGTCTCCGCCCACTTAATTTACTATCTCTGAAAACCCACTGGAGGGTCAGCTATGGGTCAATTCTGACTCAGTGACACACAACAATAAGAGAGTACTATGGACCCTGTAAGAAACCTCTTATTTTGAAATATCACAATGCAACATGGTAGAAGACAGAGGAAAGTTGAAACTCAAATCAGATTTTCAATTTTATTTTCTGAATGACCATTTTCTTAATTTAATTAACAGAGCAGCACAGACATGAGTGAGGCATGGATTAAAGGTCATATATTTTCATGAAGAGGGTCAATATGTCTATAAACTCGGACTCTGGAAAGTAAGAAAAAAAGCATTTGTTCTCAGTGCCTTATTGAACTATTAGTACTCTGGATAATTTGACATATTAGCTGTAAAGTACTGACACCAAGTGAAAACAATGACTTCTAAGTTTGAAATAGAAAATGGAACATTGTCTGTAGAATCACTATAGAAACATTATCTTTTATTCAACACTAGGACAAGGGAAAGAGAGGGAGAGAAAGGGGATAAAAATATGCAACAATGAATGAGTGGAAATCTACCTTGTCTGTAAACTTTCATGAAAATCACAGTGAAAATAAAAATTTTATTTAAAAAAAGAGTCGTATTAAATACATAATGAATCCAGAACTTGTTAAGTCGGTCTGCTATGAAGTATTTATGTTCATATGGATATAAAATTGCCTGTAATTTGAAGAACACATTCAAACTTCAAGTTGCCATAATCAAGGATGCTTTAGGCATAATATTAAATTATCTAGGAAGTATTAAAAGAATGTGGAAAGAATATACTGAGTCACTGTATTGAAACGAATTGGCATTCTGCAACTATAAAAAAAAAAAAGAAACGAATTGGCAGACACAGAAAAATTTCATGAAACAACATATGAGCAAGAGTCTATGGTGATGAAGGAAAAAGTTCAGGCTGCTTGGAAGGAAACAGCGAAAAATAAGGCCCCAGGAATAGACAGTATACCAATTGACATATTTCAGCTAACAGATGCTGCCATGGACGTGCTCACCAAGTTGTGCCAAGAAATCTGGAGAACAACCACTTGGCCAACTGATTGGAAGAGATCTATATTTGTTCCCATTCCAAAGAAGGGTCACCCAACGGAGTGTGGAAACTATAGAATGATATCGTGATTTCACATGCAAACAAGATTCTACTGAAGATTATCCAAGAACGACTGGAACCGAACATGAGCAGAGAACGGCCATTAGTCCAGGCTGGGTTTAGAAGGGGTCATGGTACTAGGGATATTGTAGCTAATGTTAGATGAACCTTAGCTGAAAGCAGGGAATACCAGAAGAATGTATATCTGTGTTTCATTGATTATGCAAAGGCGATTGACTGTGTGGATCATAAGAAACTGTGATTGACTCTGAGAAGAATAGGAATACTAGAACACTTGATCGTGTTAATGCGAAACCTATACTTGGACCAAGAGGCAGTCATCAGAGCAGAGCAAGGGCACACTGCATGGTTTAAAATTGGGAAGGGCATACACTAGGGATGTATCCTGTCTCCATTCGTTTTCAACCTGTATGCTGAACAGATTATCCGGGAGGTTGGGCTCTATGAGGAGAAATGTTGGGTCCAGATTGTTGGAAGATCTATCAACAATCTGCGTTATGCAAATGATACAAGCCTCCTTGCTGAAACTGAGGAGGACCTGAAGTGCTTGCTGAAGAGGGTCAAGGACTGCAGATTTCAATATAGAGTGGGGTTCAATATCAAGAAGACAAAGAGTCTTACCACTGGACCAATTGGCAGCATCAGAATGGATGGTGAAGATTGATAGTGTTCACAGCTTTAGTTTGCTTGGCTCCAGAGTCAACATTCTTGGCACCAGTAGCCAGGAATTTAAAAGACATATTGCAATGGAAAAGTCTGCTGTTAGGGACCTCTCCAGGGTACTGAAGAGCAAAGGTGTCATTCTGGAGACTAAGGTGCATCTGATACAGTCTATCCCCTTTGCAATCACTTGTTATGCAGCAGACAGTTGGACAATGACTAGGGAGGATAGAAGGAGAATTGATGTCTTTGAGCTGTGGTGCTGGAGAAGAGTATTGAGGGTACCATGGACTGCTAGGAAAACAAGCAGAATCATCCTGGAGAGTGTTAAACCGGGAGGCTCCTTGGAGTCAATGCTTCTGAGGCTTCATCTAACATATTTTGGACATGTTGTAAGAAGGGACCGGTCCTTGAAGAGGGACATCATGCTTGGGAGGGTTGAGGAGCAGTGCAAAGAGGGGAAGGCCCTTGCTAAAGTGGATTGACTCAGTGACTGGGGTAATCAGCATGGGTGTATCAGAGACAGTACGACTGGCACAGGACAGAACAGAGTTTAGGGCTGTTGTACATATGGTTGCTATGAGTCGCAAGCAACTTGACGGCACATAACAACAACAACAACAAGAACAATTTGTATTATAGGTATCATTTTCAACATCTACATTTTTATAATATTTACTCATTTTTCTTTAATTAGATTTTTAATTTCTTGAGGTTAGACCATACATCTTCTATATCCAATTTTCGTCTACATTGCTTCTACATAGATTGAGACAGAATGTTTTTATTGTTGTTATATGTCATCTAGTAAGAACTCTCTAGTAGCTGACCTTCCTATAAATTCCAAAAGATTATAAATAGCATAAGAAGAGATTGCCCATCTTTATGGACCGGGTGGTTGATTAGAACTACGTGTGTGTTTTGCATTGGCAATTCAGATCCTTACACCCTAGTACCCTTGACAACCCTAATTGCAATGGAGTATATTTTCCATTTTTCTCACATGGAGCAGCTGGTAGATTTGGATTGACAGTACAATTCCATGCCACTACACCACCAGAGCTCTCCTCATATAGAGCAATACCCTTTAAAGATTGTCTTTTGTTCAAAGAATAAGCCTTAAATTGTTTGCATTATTAGATCTGTTTTGTATCACATGAGAAAAGTATTTTAATATAAAAGTAAAATTCCTCTGGATTATACTAGAATATATTCATGAATTAATTATATGTTTTCTGCACAACAGAATAATATTCTTTGCCCAATACTACGGAACGTCTCTAAAAGAGGCAGGTTGTCCCACTGACTGTAATATCACATCAGCACAAGGCAGTGCCTTTTCAAGTGAGCTACAAAGGTCCTGGACTCCACGTTGTTGTTGTTAGGAGCTGTTGAGTCAAGTATGACTCATGGAGACTCTGTGAACAATGGATCTGAACCATACCCTAGTTGTGCCATCCTCCTCGTCATGATTTATTTGAGACCATGATTTGAGTCACTGTATCAATTCATCTCACTTTCATTGAACCTTTATCTTTCCAAGCATAGTATTTTTTCTACAACGACTAAATAGACTCTCTTAACATGCCAAAATACATGAGATAAACCATTCTTGATTCTCAGGAGCACCCTGGTTGTACCTTCTCCAAGGCATACTTGCTTGTTTTTTGGTGGTTTGTTTGTTTTGTGTGTGTGTGTGTGTTTTAAGTCCATCAGGTACTCAGCACTCTTCTCCAATACCGTAACTATTTTTCTGTCATACTTAATCATTGTTAAACTTTTAGATGCAAAGTAAGTAACTGAAAAGACCAAGGCATTTAATCAGGTGCATCTTAGTATTTAAACTGACATTGTTGCTCCTTAGCACCTTGGAGAGGAAATTTGTAGTAAATTATCCCAATGTAACATGCCTTCTAAGCCATGCAGTGTTTTCTTGCTCTGTCCTGATGAATGCTTCCTGGTCCAAGTATAGGTTTCACATAAGCACAATCAAGTGTTCTGGCATTCCCATTCTTCCCAGAGTCAGCCACAATTTGTTGTGATCTACACAGTTAAATGCCTTTGCATAGTCAATGAAACACAGACATTCCTCTGGTGCTCTCTGCTTTCAGCCAGTATCCATCTAACATTAGCTATAATATCTTTAGTACTACAGCCTCTTTTTAACCCAGCCTTCACATCTGACAGTTCTCTGTTGATGTACTATTCCAGTACATTTTTAAAATAATCTTCAACAGAATCTTGCTTGCATGTGCTATTAGTGATATTGTTTGATAATTTTGAACCAGGCAGTATTTTCTTGCGCTGTCCAGATGATTGCGTCTTGGTCCAAGTATAGGTTTCACCTAAGCACAATCAAGTGTTCTGGGATTCCGATTCTTCTCAGAGTCAGCCAGTTTGTTGTGATCTACACAGTTAAATGCCTTTGCACAGTCAATGGCACAGATATTTCTCTGGTACTTTCTGCTTTCAGCAAATCCATTTGTGGTTCTGGAGAAAAGTATTGAATATACCATGGACTGCTAGGAGAACAAACAGGTTAATTAATCCTGGACAGGGTAAAACTGGGCTATTCCTTGGAGGCAAGGACTCCAAGGCTTTGTTTGACATACTTTGTACATGTTTCAAGGAGGAACCAGTCCTTGGAGAGGGACATCATGCTTGGGAGGGTACAGGAACAGTGCAAGAGAGGAAGACCCTTGATGAGATGGATTGATTCAGTGACTCAGGTAATGAGGGTAGGTGTGTCAGAGACCATAAGGTTTGCACAGGAAGACCAGGGTTCAGGGCTATTGTACATAGGGTTGCTATGAGTTGCAAGTAACGTGATAGCACATAACAACAACAAAATGCCTTTTGATCTCTTAACTGCTGGCACCAGACTTCATATTTCCCAATTCATCCAAGGCTCTCATGTTCTCAAACTAAGAACTGAAATTTGGAAAAATCATATAGGTCTACACTTTATATTCATTTAATAAATATTCACCATTTGGAAGCAGTGTGACAGATACTGCAAAAACACATGGAGATGTAACGTAAATGGGGTAGTTCTAGTTTCTCCTTTTGAGGAACTTTCTAGAAGAGATACTGCACTTATAGTTAGCATATCCTGATAGATGATAGGAAGCATTAAATGACAGTACTTGGAAAATGTGTTGGTCTTTCTAAATCAAGGGTGAATATGCAACTATAAATGCTAGAATATACAGAAGATGAGAAGGTGTGATGCCATGAGTCAGAATCAAATTTTGTGAGCAAAAAATAAGAGTAGTTTTCTTTTCCTTTTATTTTTCCTTTATATGAGGTTAACTGAGCATAGATAGAGTGTTCTTTCAGAGGAAAGGATGGGTCAGGGTCCAGGTCTGTTGTTCATAGGATCCCGGTGAGCCATACTTGACAGCATCAAACAATAACAACAACAAAAGAGCACTGCCGTTCACTTTGTGCCTGGGCTTAATTAAGTCTAGGAAAACCTAAAGGAGCTTTCTGCAATCAAAGCAAGTTCTATTATCATCATTTGTCAGCACTGCGCAATGGACAGTGTTTCCAATTCAAATGTCATCAGCACCTTCTGTAAGTGAAAAGTCACTTGTCACTTTACCAGAAAGATATTACAGAGCTACGAGTAAAGCATGGATTCGTGAGGAAGACCACCTAGGACTCAATTCTGCCTCTGCTTCTTGTTAGCTATTTGATGCACTGATAACTTAATCTCTTTGTGTCATTTTATCCTTATCTAAAACATGTTGTTGTTGTTATGTGCCTTCGAGTTGCCTGTGACTCATAGGGACCCTATGTACAACAGCCCTAAACTCCTCTCTGTCCTGTGCCAATCGCACTGTCTCTGACACTCCCATCCCAATTATCCCAGTCACTGAATCAATCCACCTCATAGAGGGCCTTCCTCTCCTGCGCCTTCCCTCCACCCTCCCAAGCATGATGTCCCTCTCCAAGGACCGGTCTCTCCTCACAACATGTCCAAAGTAAGTTAGACGGAACCTCAGAATCCTTGCCTCCAAGGAGCCACCCGGTTTAACCCTCTCCAGGACAAATCTGTTTGTTTTCCTAGCAGTCCATGGTATTCTCAATACTCTTCTCCAGCACCACAGCTCAAAGGCATCAATTCTCCTTCTATCCTCCTTGGTCATTGTCCAACTCTCTGATGCATAACAGGTGATTGCGAAGACCATGGCCTGTATCAGACGCACCTTAGTCTCCAGAGAGACACCACTACTCTTCAGCACTTTGGAGAGGTCCCTAACAGCAGACTTTCCCATGGCAATGCACCTTTTAATTTCCTGGCTGCTGGTGCCAAGACTGTTGACTATGGAGCCAAGCAAACTAAAGCTGTGTACAATCTCAATCTCTTCACCATCCATCCTGATGCTGCCAATTGTTCCAGTGGTGAGAATCTTTGTCTTCTTGAGATTGAGCCTCAATCTATATTGTAGGTTGCAGTCCTTGACACTCTGCAGCAGGCGCTTCAGGTCCTCCTCAGTTTCAGCAAGCAGGGTTGTGTCATCCGCATAACGCAGATTGTGGATAAATCATCCACCAATCTTGACCCCACATTTCTCCTCATAGAGCCCAGCCTCCCGGATAATCTGTTCTGCATATAGGTTGAAAAGGTATAGAGACATTAATTGCATCTACCTCTTAAAAAGGAATTAATATACATAAAAGTCTTGGAATGTTGCCAAACTTAGTAAATGGTACATAAAGTTTTAGTCATTATTTACTATACTGGCTTCAAGCCCACTTTAAGAAGGCTGTGTAGGGATTTAGTTGCATGCTTACAAAACCGAACCTATCTATTGATTCCAATTCACCCAGCACTCTGCAGGAGAAGGATAAGCAATCTCCTTTTGGGCAAGTCATAGACCTGGAAAACCACTGGATGCTCAACTATAAGTCAGTTCCAACTGGATGGCAATGAGAGACACTTGTAAGTATTACTGTTTAGATAAAATTGAGGAGTGTGTATAAAAGTGCTTTGTACAATACAAAATTCCATATTAATGTAGGAGGTAGTCTATGAGGATGATGGAGATAGATAACACCATTAATATTATATTGGACATACATTTGAGGACAGAAAGGGAAAGGGAGGATATTATTAAGTGATTTAGTGTGGGCAAGCCTACTTTTGACCTCCTTTTTCAGATAACACGTCTAGAGAATCCCCTTTGTCTCATGCCTCTGGCTTCTGGATATCTAATTTTGTCAATATCAATCTGTGTGTATTAGCTTTTAGTATCACAGAGTATTCTTAGATTCATGGCCGTAATATGCTTGGCCAGCCTTCCAGATACAGTGAAAAGTGAATTTCCCCTTGACTCATTAACTTCTCTAATTCAGTGTACAGAGTCCTGGTGCTGCACCCGTTCATGCAGCTCCCATGCTAGAGAACAGTGCACTCTTGTGGGGCAACATTAAAACCAAAAGAAAAACATATATACTGCTTTTCTATGAAGTAGCTCCCAAAGCAGGACTATCCAAATGAGAAAGGGAGTAGTCATACACATTTCTTTTGCCCTAGGTGAGCATCAGTGTTAAATTCCTAGGTTATTTTGGAAGAAAATAATCATCTTTTCAAGAATCCTCAGTTTCATATTTTAATACTTTCTGTATAAGTGAGGGTCAGGAGTTCCTGGGTGATGAAAAATTGTAACATTCTTCTTCATTATTGATCCCTCAGGGGTGCCTTGAAGGATAGGTCTGGTTATCTGCTTCCAAATGTTCACAACGTTAGAAAACCTACGTGGCAGCTCCACTCTGCAAACATTGGGCACCACATGAAAGAACACTTGCTGACAAATAAGAGTGTTACAAGAACAAGATATTAAGGAACTTAGTAGAAAAACTTCAGTTAATTAATATTCTATTTCCATAACATAAATCCCTCAAAATGTCTTCTTTGAATTGTAAATATTTTTTCACAAACATAATGAAATAAGAGAAAAGTATACTTACTCTTGAAAAAGGTAAAAAAAAAGTGATAAAAACTGTACCTGCAAAAGCATTATATTTGATGCATAAGTCCAAAACTAATTTTCCAATATTTTCCCCCCTAGTTCTTATAGACATCCTGATACATCGTTTTATCTTTTGGGAGTAATAATGATGAGTTGATGGTGTATTACTTTTTAACTTTAAGTTTTGTTCCTAGGCAAATTTAATATATTGTTAATGCATTTGTGCTTAGGGTAAGTGTACAAAATATTCTGTATAGTACATACTACAGAATAAATTGTGTAAGTTTTATTTTAACTTACATAAATTCTATTAACAGTATTCTATAGATATTTTTAATGAAGTGATAATTGAATAAACGTGCTATTAGGCCAAATAAAAGTTTATCTTAAGTCTTGTCTTTGTCTTACACCAGCTGCATCAGTATGAAGTTAAATGCAACTGTTACAAATGCAATACTTCCTTTTATTTAACCTATTCATTCAAATCGTGGTAATGAAATTTGTATAAAATACGCCATTTAAAAGTTTATTTTGTATTGTTTGTCTTAATTCCAAAGAGAATTCTGAAATTACCATTTTCCCCTTTCAATTTTATATTTTATTTGCCAGGCTTATTTAAAGTGAGGCACACTTTTATCCCATTATCCCTGTTTAATCAAATAGCCTTTGTGACACATGATCAGTGTAGTCATTGGAAGACCAAGTTGTTGCCTCTGAAATTCAATAAAATAAAAAGCCAAGGTCTGTGAGTCTACAAGTCTGGCACTTGTGAAATCATTATACTCCATTAAATACCCCTTCATTTATTTTTTTTAATGCCTTTGATCATGGGGGGGGGAAGCTCTTTTCTTCAGTAATATATTTAGTCCTGAGAATCCGAGCAGATTTGAGTAACATTCTTAGTCTTGCTTTGACCTAGTCACTAAAACACTAGGGTTGAAATGGAGTTATTGGGATGGTTACCTGCTCCAACAACTTTGTCAATGGATATGTTGTTGGCATCCAATTCCTTGGCAAACTCATGAACTGCTTGGGTTGGGTCTTCATAAGTATGTGGATCAACATAAGTTCTGAGACCTGGAAGTTTTACTGTTCAAGGGAAAAAGAAAAGATACTTCTGTAGCCGGATTTGTAAAAATCTTTACTGAGCAACTTTTCATTTTTATTTTACCAAGAAACTTTTTATGTGAATATTTGCAGTTCACATAAAAAAAACCCTCTCTCTTTGTAAAATGAACCAAACACTAGTTTATTCTATCATAGCACAGAAACTGGAAGGCAGTAGTTAGATCAAGGTATAAATAAGAAGATTCCTCTAACAAAGAAAAACATAATGAGCAGCTATCTCTGAAAAAGTATAAATAATAAAAAATAAACAAATCAAAATCTAGACCAAAAGCATAGACTTAAAGATGAGACTCTTTAGGAACACATAGTTCACATTTGAGAAAACTCAATAATTAACTTGAAGAAACAACAATATCATGAGACCCTTATCTTATATTTATATTTATATTTATATTTATATTTATATTTATATTTATATTTATGCAAACACTGCAGTAACAGTGCATATTGCGTGCATCTGACAAACACATTTTAAAGTGGTGCATTTCTAAGGTTGTGTGCTTACTTTATTTTTTTTCTCTTTATATTGAGTACAAGTTTACCAAATATATTAGTTTTTCCTATGATTATACAAAGATACTTTGTTTTCAATCATTGTCATTGATTGCTATAATTAATCAACATATCCAAGAAATCATGTACTATGCATTACCTTAAACACACACAACTTAAATAAAATTACATTTTTCTAATATTACAACTATTTTGATTTCACTAAATTTAGCAATCCAGATATTCTACTACAGTGACAGATCTATTTTAGTTGTATTTGTTTATAATGTGAGTACAAAATGTGCATACACAGTCCTAGTATTAACTGGCTGTAGTTCTTTTGTGTTATTTTTCAACAAACTATAATGTATATACTGTCTATAAATTTAATTCCATGGTTAAGGAGCGCAAGTCCAAACACATTTCACATTTATAATTTATTGAAAAAATATCTCCTTCTTAATTGTTTTTAGGTATAGTGTTGTTTCTGACTGTTAAAGACTTCAATGTAAAACAGAATGAAACACTACGCAATCCTGAACCATCTTTTCAATCTCTACTATACCTAGCACATTTTTTGCAGATACTGCTTTCAGTCTTTTTCAGTTTAATAGACAATGTATTAAACTATAATGTAAGTGAACAGTTTTGATAGGCAAAATCAGGTTCTAAAATTAAAATAGCACAAATAATACATATATAAACACCATTTTTATTTAGCATTAAGATTACCAGTGTTTGAAAAAGAGTTCATCTTAGAAATAATTTAGAATGTAAAATATATTAAAGTTACTTGGAACTGAAACTAAATTTAAATATGGATCCCTACAAAATCAACAAAAAATGTTTTACATTTAAAAAATTGAGTTTAACTACATTATCGTATATATGAAAATTGGATTTACTTTTCATTTTAGAATGAAATGTTGATAACATTGCTTTCTCAGAGGACATGGATACTTAATGGTGATGGACTTTCATGCACAATTGTAAATCATTGAAGGACTTTTCTAATCTGAAAATAAATAAACCAAGCATTCTATTCCCCAATATTACTTTATAATGAAGAAATTACATTGACAAATCTGTGTGTGATTTCATTGAGGCAGTTCTTCATTTGTATTTAGTAGATAGAGATATTAGAGGCTGTGTCAGAGGCAGTGCGGTTGGCGCAGGATAGAGCAGGGTTTAGGGCTGTTGTGCATAGGGTCGCTATGAGTCGAAAATGACTCGACGGCACATAACAACAACAACAGCTACTATTCTAGAGGGAAGACATCATCAGCACAATGGACATTAAAGGCAATGAACATTAACGATGACAAAGCCCAAGATTTAAGAGTTTGTGCTATCAGATGATCATGTCTGTGTAATATAAGACAATTCTGTAAGTGTTATGGTTACACCACAGTCTTATTCATTTCTGTCTCTGTCTCTCTCTCTCCCAGTGAGTCAAACTGAATCATATAACTGACTCTCTCCATTTAACCAGAGGAGATACTCTATCTTTCTCTTTTAGAACCACTAGAGGATTCCAAAAATCAGAGAGACACTCTGCATTTTGGTTGATAATGCAATACCCTAAGGGACTATGCACACAGACCTCCTTAGGAATGAAAGAAAAGATAGCTCACTTAGATAGAAAATGGATTCTAAAAAGGTGACTGAGTGACAGCAGATGTGAAAATTCCATTTCCTTCCATTATTTCTTTCTTTAAATAATTTTCTAACAATAGGATGTAAAAAGGATCATAAATATAGAAAAGGAGAAAGTAGAGAAAGGACAAAATGGCTAACATCTCTTTCTGCCTGGTGTTGAATTGGTTACTAAGAAAGAGCGGTGATGTGGTTAATTTTAAAAGACACAACAATCCAGGGAGTCAACATATTTCAAGACCTAACCTTTGCTTTGGGCAGACTTCGATTGAAGTAGCTTTTGAAGTGAAAAGTCTGCTTTTGAAATGTTTCTACTTGAAAACTCAGTTATACAGAATATTCTAAACCTCAGAGAAAGTTCTTGAAAGCTTACTACTCAAATATATAGCATATGCGCACAATACATAGTACTTTTAAATGAGATGATATTGTCATTGTTTTCATAGTTAAGAAGCTCTTTCATTATTATGAGTATTATTGATGCTTGATGGCAGTTGCAGTTAGCCTTAGAAATGGGCATGTCATTTTGACCTTACAGATCAATTTGCATAATTCTTAAATTGTAAGAATTGTTGCTGTTTATAAAAAAAAATCATATGCCAGAATATTCAGTATAATGATCTACTGTTATTACACTTAAATTCTTTTTAATACTACAAACAATAATGACATAACTCATGGTGACCCTCCATCGAGTTGCTGAGGTATAAATATTAACAAAAACAAAAATATTGGTATATTCCAATCATCAGCTGTTCCATTGGAAGTGTATATGCAATGCATTGGTTCAGTACCAATACTAAAATACACTTTTCGCAATAAGAAAAATTACTCCACCTTTTAATTTTTTTTCTTTTCTAACATTAAGGAAAATAGCATAACTATGACAGTAACTATAGTTTTACCGGATTGTGTTAACAAAATACAATCTTTGAGGAATCTTTTTGTATAGTCAACATTTGTTTAAGATACCCATAAAAAATTGAGGCTATGACATGTGATCTCATGGTTTTTATTTACTATTATTAAGTAGATGAAAATCAAAACTGGCAGACTCATGTGCCATAACCTCAAATTGATATGTGAGTCTTAAAAAAATATAACCTACTTGATAAAATAAAAAACTACTTGGTAAAGAAAGCTCTGGTGGTGTCATTCCATATACTTGTCCTGCTAATTCAAAACTCGTGCATCTCAGGGTTCAAATCTACCGGTAGCTCTGTGAGGTAATGAAAAGATGGGCAATAGATTCAGTCTGAATAGCAATGAATGAGGGAGGAAAGGAGTAATAGAAGGGGAGAAAACCCAGTATTCATTTTCATGGAAACTAAACTGGCACTTTTAAAAACAAAGCACTCACAATAAAGTAAAATGAAAATGCTTCAGATAAGCAATCACAAATGTTTCACCTCACTGAGTTTAAGAAAATCAATTTGGGACAGATTTACTTGGGTCTGAATTTAGAGAAGATTATTAAGTGAGTTGTCAGGAACAATGTCCCAAATATTTCAAATAAACACAGTATGTAAAAGCCTGGAAAAGCGTATTTTCTAATTATCTTTTTAGCCCTAGAGAATACAAAATGACTTGAAAAATGTTATTCCAAAATAAAATCAATCATATTCATTAACATGGGCTGGTTTGTGTTTTCATGAACGTGACATGGAGCATTAGAGGGAGGATACACATGTAAGCACATGCATAGATGCCCCCCACTACCCAACAAACCCTCAAGTAAAATGGTCTGTTCTCTGTGGGAGCTGCTGATTTTTAACTACTGACCCTGGAGATTCCAGGAATCAGGTGATGCAGGCTGCATAGCAAATAATCCCTTCACACCAATAATTAGGACAACATACAGAGTAACTAGGCTCTGTTTTGAAAACCAGATCATAAACACATGCCCACGTGTTAAGCTGCACTACTTTACAGCTCATTCTGTGCAAACACATTAATTTACATTTCCATTTTACCAGCATGAGTTGCCCTAAGGATAGTTTAAAAAAAAGTAAAAAAGGCCCAGCTAGAAGAGGGCAAAGGGACAGGATTTTAGGAGGTGAAACACATTTCTTTCCTTTTGAAGCAATATTATAGGATTTGTAACAAGACTGGAGGGAATAGTTCATAGCCAGAGCTTTTTAAAGTAATAAAAAAAAAGTCTGAAATAAACCATCTGTAGTATCAAGACACAGAAAGTTTATGACATGCTTGTATGTTACTCCATACCCTTGCAGAAAGCATTTCTTTTTTGTTTATCATAGAAATATTGTGCATTTAAAGAAAATTAAAGGTTCAACAAGTGCCGCCATAAAAACTAAGAAGTAACATTGATTGGGGTAATAGAGGACACTGCTTTCACTGGGTACACAGATATTTATCAAAGCTTCAAATTAATGAAATTTATAGTTTCCATAAAAAGGACCACATTGGTATGATTGTGCTCTAAAGACAATATTTACATCAATTTTCCAACTCAAATTAAGATCAATTTAATACACAAGAATGTAACTCCTCTAATTTATGCAAGGCAATTGTGATGAGGTGTTTTGTAGGCCCTTGAAGAAAAGGCAGATCTATGGTCTATAATTTGCTCATGTATGTTTTAATGTCCTTCCAATTAGTAACCTGATTCATTGAGAATGATGAGATTGATAATAGGAAAGTGGAATTCAGGATTGTTTATAAGTTCTTCTGTAATGACCCTGCAATGGAAAAGAAGGAAACCTTGTGGACAAAACAAACACTGTGGTCTGCAAACTCGGCCTGTTTCTTTCCCACATTGATTTTGATTTTAGAAGAAAGTTTCTTTTTCAAGTTAGTCTGTTCCTTGAATGTTAGCAATGAGTGATCAAGTATTCTCTGCCATTTTAAGATAAAAATTCAATAAGCATCATTGGGATCCGAAAATAGTTTTGGGAAGGAAGAAACCATGCAAAGAGAGGAATGCTTATTAGATGAATTTTATAATATTAAATTTATTTTATAGCACAGGGTAATATGTGTAATTACTATACTAATTTAAATAAAAAGATGCAATTTCATCTAAAGGATACTAAAGAATAAAAACAAAAGAACCCAAAGTGACTGTGATAAAATCAGTTCCGACCCACAGTGCAATTTACCCACAGGTAAATCTTAATAGCAAGAGGCCTGTCTATCCCATGGAACTGCTGGTGAATCTGAACACAGAAGACCCTGGCCTTTTGGTTAACAGCACAACTTGCTATGGAATACACCACCAAAGCTCATTAAACTGGGTCATAGTCTGGATATGAAAAGCACCTAGAATGATTTGTTTCACCAGGAAAATGAGACTCTTTGTTAATGGAGAGTACTTTGTTTTCTGAATGATTATTTATTTTAGAAATACTAAAAGAGACTGAATCGGTTAGTATTAAATTGTGGGGGTAAAGAGCCAACTTTACTACCAGTTGGATATCATATAACTCCAAAATAAAACAGTTTATTCTACAGACTTTCTCCTGGTTGGCTGGAAAAATGGAATAAGGCATTTCACATAAACAGAGCTTGTTTATATTTACTTGGCAGTGAGGAAAGAGAAAAGGTTCCTATTTAGATTTCAGCAAAGGACTGCTAATAAGGAAATTGAAGATACGCTCTGCTTTTCAGCCACGCAGAGCTGACTACAGTCAGAAGCACCCATCACGTGCATTATTCAAATATAAACCACAGGTCACCCTTTACTTTAAGTATGTTGAAACGTAGCCATGCAAAAATTACTTAATGCAGAGCCATGAATTTCCTTCTCTGTTTAAAAATAAATTTAATTTGTTCATTTTTTCCATAAAACTATTTCTTAACTCTCTTTATCAGGAGGACATTATTCCACTATAAACCAGAAAATGTTAAAACTAAAATGGTAACTTCCCCTCTATAATCCCTTCCCTCTCTCCCTCACCGCACCCCCCCCCCAAAAAAAAAGGAAAGATAATGAACAGTTTAGGAACTTACAATGCCCATTCCCAAAGTGAAGTCGTTTCTCATCTGCACCGTGTTTGGACTTGTTATAACCACAGAATCTAAAGGCAAATTAACGGAGGAAGAAACGTAAAGAAACTATATTTAAAATCATTATCTTTGCTCAGATTGTGCAAAGTACACAAGAACTAGTATTTTCCTTCAGCAATTAAATGCTTTAGTGGCAGTTTAATGACTTCATATTTTCGAAATTCCTCTACAGAAAGCCTTCTCCTCTTGGGATTGTGGCAAAGCCGCCTAATGAGGAGAGATGGAGAGTTGCTTCCCACTGTGCAGACCCCTCCAGCTCAGCTTTTATAATGGCCTTAGAATGTGTTTATAGTATTTACTTTAACAACTTCTGTTAGAATGAGTGAGGAGTAAAGTCCCCATTGTGAGTGGTGGCTGCTGTGCAACGTGACCAGTGTTCTAGGTGAGAAAGTGTTGGGGAATCTAAGATGCAGTTAAAGAGTGAGGAGATAATTTAAAAAAGAAAAGAAAAACTAAAGGTGGAGAAAAAAGAAGACGTGTTTACTGAGAAGTGATTGGAAGATTTAAAGGAGGAAATAATATTTAAATGAACAACTGTGAAAGAAAAAGAAGAAACTAGAGTTAAAACACCTTTCTTGACAATACTTTTCACATTCTAACAACAATTGTGGGGGGAAAGTAAAGCAATATTGAAAAGAGATAGTAAAACAGGTTGTGAACTCACCTCCCAATTAAAATATATATAACAACTGTGAGGAGAATAAGTGCCACTGCAGCTGAAATGATGATCATCACCACTTGACTGTTCTCACCGGAGATAGAGAAAGCTGTGAGGGTGAAGACAAAATGAGAAAGGAAACGGCATCAACACATCAGAACTAGCATCGACCTGGAAGAACTTAGAAATTAAGTTATTCTATTTTCACCGTCAAAATGGCTCAATGCCTATTCTGGTATTGAAGGAATTCTTCCTATAGTGTAAAAGAAACAAACAAACAAAAAATTGGCATTCCCCTAATTTTTCTTGAGATGTAGTTATTTAGCTGACATTACCAAATACTATCCCTCAATTACCTTCAACAAATATTGCTTGAATTCCTGTGTGAATAATAAGGGTCTAGTATTCTCTTCCTTATTTGAAAAGAAATTGTCTGGAAAAGTCAGAAGTTATAATGATGGGTTGGTATTAGTTTCAAACTTAGATAGATAGATATCTCAGCTATATCTAGATATCAGGTATAAAACTAAATCAGACATCAGTTTTCTTCAGCCTACAAAACTGGTTACTTTGTCTTAGAATTGATTTCTTTTCTTTAGTCATATAGTTTAAGCAGTCTGTTTACCAGGAGAGGAAATGCATCTTTCCTAGATCAGTTTTATCTCTTTGAAACTGTTTTCCCCAGTTATATGTAAATTGCGTCCTAAACTGCCTGTTTGCCAGGAGGGGAGGTGTGCACCTTTCCTGTGTTAGCCTTTATCTATTCTGGGCCTGTTTTTCTAAGTCATGTGTTAACTCTTTTGTATGTTGCCTGTTTACTGGTATCTGTGTGTGAATGGGTTTTTTCCAAATGTGGAAATTCTTTTCCTAACAAAGGTGCATTGTTGAGTGAATTGATGTCTAACTCTAGTATAAAAGCCTAATGGCCACTCTCAGACAGGGAGGCAGTCTCTGGGAAGGAGTTTAACTGCTATCTCCCAGATTTGGAAAAAGTACTATGGATATTGCAATCCATCTGTCTGATTGGCAATAGCCTATGGGAAGAACCCATTTCATTCAGTAACAGTCCCACAGCTGACTCTCCGACAGGTTTTCAGAGGCAGTTAAGCACAAGGGAGCGGACTGCCCATCTTTCTTCTGAAGAGCAGCTAGTAGATTGGTTTCATGTGCCTTCAGGATTGCAGAAGAGCTCCTTGGCACTAAGCTACCAGAGCTACCTTCCTGGGAGTAGTTCTTAACTATATGTTCATTTTGCCAATCCCAAGTTGTAAATGTCTCAATGGATTTTCACCACTATTAGGATAAAATGAAAATTCTACAGCCTAAAAGAACTGTCTCATTAGCTGACAAACTCTGTAAACATCCTTAATTCTAGACTTTCTAAAATATTTGTAACTCCGTATCAGCTTCTCTCATATCTCCATAAATTTTCCTTTGTTTCTCTTAGAGTAAAATGTCTTTGAACAAATTACTGATCAGAAAAGTGTCAAGTTTCTTAGCTGAAAGAGGCCAACATGATACCTTGAACCCAATAACACTTAAGTTGAAGATTTTTCCTCTTCATTATGAGATTTTTAAATGTAAAATTCAAACTTATTGCCATTAAGCTTGAACTGACCCATAAGCAATTCTCCAGCATTTTCTGGAGGCTGCAAATCATTCAAGACGAGATTACTCCTCGTTTCCTGCAGAGCACTTGGTGGATTGGTACCCCCAGAGAGGTGGTGTCTTTGGGCTAGCAGCATGAATAGATAAGTTAGTACAAGGAATGAAATGTGGCAGAAAGGCTGTGACAAGTCTTCCAAGCATTTGAAAAGGACTGAGAGTGTGGTAGGATGGCATAATCATAAACTGTTGCAAACACTTTATTCTTTACTACCAGAAAAGCACTGTTTACACCACTGTGGTAACCAGGAGAGTGCCTGCTCAGATCTCCCTGCTGCCAACAGTGCTGTGAATAGACAATTTCCAGCTGCTGACCTCCACAATTCATCCCAGGTTTTTTCAGGCACAGAACACACTCTCCTCTATGAGTAAGCAAACAGGCGACTGGAGCCAGGCAATTCTTGTAAAGCCATTTCCCACTGAGTTCCCATTGGCTTGACTGAGGCACTCAACTGTACTGAGGTCTGAGGCTTGCCCTCCATTTCTCCTTCCCATCCATCTCTTCATAGCTTTCACAGCTGCATCTTAGACCTGAGGCTCTCCTCCTCCTGTTCCGTCCCTTTTAATCCTTCACAGGTGTTTCTTTCTAGAAAGCTCTTACTCTTTAATGCCATCTTGGCATTTGCTTCCCAGAGACCCTGAACTGATACAATCCTCTACATTGGCTAAAGATCTGTGAATAATTTGAAAAGAGCTTAACTTGGTGTTTTTTAAAAAATGCTCCATAAACACATAGTGGGTACCCACAATGGTATATAGTAACTTCTGCTTTTCATTTTATATGCTTCAATAATGTAAAAATAGCAGTATATTTTGAATTCTCTAGTTTTTTATGAAACAATTCATACAACAAAGCTTAATAAAACTGGTTGGGGAAACTTGGCAGCATAAAGATTCTTTAGTCAAAGAAAGGGATGGATTCTCTGTTAAAAAAAGGGGTTAAACTAAGGCTTCTGTACAGTTTCATCTAGCTCTAAATATCTATTACTCCAGTACATATTGTAGAAGACATAATCAAATCAGTCTCTTTTTTTGAGTATTGAAATTAGCAATTGTAATATTGATTAGATGTGTGCTGTATAGTTGTCTAATAATTTAACATCTCTTTCTGTGTGTGTGTGTGTGTGTGTGTGTGTGTGTGTGTGTGTGATTGAGTCACTCCCAACTCGCAGTGACCCTGCTTTAAGTGTCTGAGGCTGTTAATCTAAACAAGAAGAAACTTTCCAGTTTTCTCTTCAAGAGCTTTAGGTGGATTTGAACTGCTAGAGATATGCAGCCTTTTGGTTAACAACATATAGTGAGTTAAGGCACTAGAGCATCTCAGTAGCTTAACATATAATATTTTCCCAAAATTGATCTCTAATGTAATTCTAGGAAATTCAGTTTCAATTTTTTCCCATATCCAAACTTTTCTCCTTGCTTTTTTATGGCTCCTTGTTTTAACTCATCCTGACAAATAGCACTCCTGGCACTCTTCTCTCCTTAATGTAGAATTGGAAGGACCCATTTCCATGATCCAGAAAATGTGTATTTCTATCTCCTGTCCATTAGTAGACATGTGATTAAATGTGGATTTTTAAAATATTACATGAGTTAATTCATGTAAAATATTTAAAACAGTGCTGTGCACATGGTAAGTATTCACTATCTCCTGTTTCTGCCCACCCAGAATTTCCAGAAAGAATTAGGCTCTCGTCTTTTCCTAAACATGCTTTTCTTTTTGATGACGGTGCCTTCACTGTAAGAATGTCATTTTCTTCCATTCTTGATGTTTTCTGTAGGTTTTATTTTAGTAACTATTCCACAGTCCCCTCTTTAAGATGGACAAAATAGTACTAAATCACAATTTCAAAGCCTAGAGATACTAGACATATTTCTACTACTTACTTTATAAATGAGTTTATAAAAATAAAATAAAAACACCACCCATAAACTCTGAGTTTAGGTCATATATAAATGCAAATAATGGTATTTGAATAATATAAATACTAAGGTCAAACAAGATGTGTATGAAAATCTCTATATCTTGTCACATAATTGCATGAGTTTTAGAGTCAGACCCATCACTTAACGAATTGTATGCGTTTGGAAATCTTGTTTAACTATGCTTCAGTTTCTTTAACTAAAAGTGAGTATGATAGTAAATGCAAAGTATTAGCATAATAAACCTATTTCAATGGACTTAGAAAAATATGTACTGACTTTATACTCAGTTGCTTTGCTGTAAACCAAATCTGGAAAATGCCTTCCAAAGTCAACCATCTATTACACTAAGGAACACTGGTGTTATGAATGAGAAATTGTAATGTCACTTAAAAAAAAATGTAGTTCCCTGAAATATGTAGTAGCCAATGTGAAGACCTGGATTTACCAGTCTTGATGGTGTGTTACTCTATGAAATAAAAATCTTCAAAAGCCACTCTTTCTAGTAGACATTCAGATGCAATATAGTCATTAAGTATGTTTGTTTTGGACAAGTAAGGACACAGATGTATATCACATAAATACAAATACTTAGACAATAAATTGTTCAAATTACTAAATGAACAAAATAAGACTTTCAACTTGTTACATTTGGTTTTAACATCAAAGAGGATAAGAATAAATTATCAGACCCATTTTGCAATATCCCACATCCTCCCTAAAACTACATGAAGGTAATACATACAGTCTGGGCTCGTTTCAAACTCAAACTTGGGACTGTTGGTTCCGTATCCAGCTGCTGTTCGGGCCCGAATTTGGAATACATATGTAGTGTCAGGTTTGAGGCTATTGATGGTAACATTTGTGCCTCTTGCCCTCAGAATGGTATAACTTGTCTCTTGTTCCTGCTTTGAAGTAAGGAAAAAATAATCATGTTACAACCATATCCTTAGGATACAATCAAATTATAAACAGTGAACTACTTAGATCACTCCACTATCAACTCTTGATATTTTAATTTAGTGCATTTGATAATTTGTAACAATCCACAATAATGAATCCTTTCACACTTTGAATATGGTAAAGAGTTTTGAATGTTTGGTTTGTTTTGGTTTTTAGCTGGAAATATTTACTAAATACGAATCTATTGAATGGGCACTCTCTTCCTATGCAATTCTTAGTTGGTGGAGCAATCTGTTTAGTTAATTCCAATACTGAATGAGACTGGCATACTAACTAGTTATGTGACCCCCTGAGGATGTCCCCCTGTACAATTTACTGCCTCTGAAAGCCCACTGGAGGAGCTTTGGGTTGGTTCTGACTAGATCACACAAACAATAACAAAAACAATCTGGATGTAGTGTTTGGTGTCCTGAAAATAAAGTAAAAGAAATTAAGTTCCATTTTTGCTAATTAGTAAATTCTTTACTTCATTGTCATCAGTCAGAAACAACTCATAGCTGACCCTCCAGTGGGTTTTCAGAGACTTTAAAGAACACATCAGTGTAATTTCCATGTTTCTCTTGCTGAGGTGCTCGTGCATTCGAACCACCTTGGAACTGGCAGTGTTATTCCTTAACCACTAGAAGGGAATGACCGTGTAACTTTAACCACCAGACCAGAGCTCCCTAATAAACAGTTGACTAAAAAATAAAATAACTCTCAGGTTAGTTGTTGGTGATTTTTTTAAATTTTTTAAATCTTAGAAAGAAGTTCAATAAACATTCTTTTGCATGTATTGTAATAGTTCCCTATTAGAAGGTATTGTTATCAATCTTAAAAAAAGAAGTATAAAATCAAGGTTTATATGTGGCTCTATTTCAATCACTTTCTTAAATTCTATTTTTCCCATGTATCTGATTTAAATCACTGTAATATGATAGAGACAAAACCTTTCAGGTGAAATTATAATATTATTATTTTACCAAAGACTTCCTCTAGGAAAATCACTCAAAAAATTTAGATATTCTCAATGGACTAATCTTGCACATTCATAGTACAAGTGCTCAGTGTGAAGTCTCATTTTAAAAAATTAGATTCCCAGAGAATTTTATCTTCCATCTAGCATATATTAATATATATTGAGAACCCTGGGAACACCTTGATTTCAACTTTTGGTAGCATGCCCCTACCGATATGGGTAGACAGATTCAGGAGCAGTGACATTAAACAATGTACATCTTCAACTAAATGAAGTAGAATATTACAGAAAGTATGTGACCCATTACATATACCTTTCAATGAAGTAAGTATGTTAGGGATATATTATACAGCATTTGAGTTATCATTTATAAAATAGGAAACAAAGAGACATGTTGATTTCACACACATAATGATTTCATTTATTTAAAACAGCAAAGCAAACAAAAACATTTTAACTGTACTCAAAGCAGAGCCAGGCTCTGTACATCATCATTAGTGACCTATATAACTAACAAAAGTAGGCTCATTGGACACATATTCTAGTAAAATAGTACATCACAGGTCTATAAATTATGTATATATATATAATATATATAGATATATGAAACTGTGTATACGTGTTCAAGCATATTATATTTTGTGTATATATAACATATATGAGCCTCTGTATATGTGTGTATAAGCATATTATAATATGTATATATATAAAATATTCATGAGCTTCTGTGTATATAAGTGTATACATATAAAAATTAGGGATAATTTTAAAAAATAATAAATAAGCATGTAAAATATATGCTAATCAATATGTACAAGATCAAATTTAATACTGATTAGGGGTAAACAATGGATTGAAATATTTTTCTACACTAGTTAATATTGTTTAAAAGTATTCTTTATTGCATTCTCTTGAAGGATTTTTAGATATTTTTCTTATGTCCATAGAAGACACAAGAACATAAATTTTGCTTATTTTATTTTATTGTATTGTATTGTATCATACTGTATTGTATTTAAGTAGCCTTGAATCTGAAGATTGGGTGTTCTACTTCTGGTTCTACTATAAAATCTAAACTGAGGCATATAATTTTTTTTTAATTCTCATTCATTGCCATAAAATGTGGATACGCTTATTTACTCAAATTACTTTGTCATAATTTTAAAAACAGAAGATTATAATAAGATGAATGTTAGACAATACTGCACTAGATCACTCAAAAATAGGAGAAAGCTTGTTTTTAGTCATGATTTTATCACAAAAAAACCCCAACTACATTAGGCCTTACATTCCTTTCTTTATAGGTGAATATAAAAAAAAATCCACCCAAACAAAAATTAGGTATCCTATTTGTGAAATACATAGACTTCAGTAAAGAGAACACACTATAAATGCAAAGGAAAGTTTATGTATTTTAACTTGTTATACAAATAGCCATACCAATTATTCAGGAATCCACAAGAACTTATATTCACATGTAGAGAGGAAGAACATAGGGGAAACATACTAATATATATATATACATACATACATATACTTTCATAGAGATTACCAGACAATCCTCTTTTGAATAATACATTCAATAAACTTTCTGTAAATGTTAAACTGGTATATTAATGCACAGTCCTCTTGAAGTACTTTATAAACTGCTGTAGATATACACACGCATATAATCATATTGTGATTACCAAACAACTCTGATGACAAGGTTTGAACACATATTTTTTTTCAAATATTGCTGCAAAATATAACTAAGAATAAGTGCTATTTAGAATTTGAAATATTATCACTTAAATCTACCTGTTTTGAAAACTGAAATCATACATTTTTCTATAATTGCATTATTATATCAAAATTAGTATGGAAGTCTACTTGTTATCTCTGCTATTTTAAATAAATTCACGTTTGGTAAGCTACATCTTTTCTAGGACTTGTAGAATGGGAGATGTTCAGCAAGATACTTCCTAAATCCTGCTCCAGCTAATACATTTTCATCGTATTGCTATAGTCCTAAACAGATCTCGCATCCTTGAGCATTGCTGCATGTCCTATATATCATAAGCTCTTGAGTTACTCTGGTGACTTATTAGGTTTTCTTGTAAGAAGGTAACTACTATCCTTAAAAACACAACACCTGAATATTGTGTTCCCACCTTTTCATAGTATTTGACTTCATAGTCCAATATGATCCCGTTAGGGTGCTCAGGTTCTTGCCAGGATAAAGAGATGCTGTTTCTTGATGTCTGGTCCTTCTTAATTGTCATGACAGGTGACGGAGCTGTAATGAGAAAAAGTGATAGTAGGAAGAGGCAGGTTAATGGGTTTGTGGGAATGGTGAAGAAGAGCAGAAAAGAAGGGACGAAGCAAATGGAGCCTATCACTTTTCTAATCTGCCAGAAAAGGATTATTTCTATTTCAAAGACTCTTGAGTTTTAATCTGGCCCCATATCAAGCCCCAGAAGCTGGATTATTGCCTTGGTACAAGTAGGACTGGAAAATGAGCTGAGATTTCTGCTGCTAGTAGACTAGTGGCAAACACGCAGATGGTTTCAATCTGCTACCATAATGTAAGCAATGAATTTATTTGATACATTAAGAAAAGGACAAAACATCAGAACTACCTATCCGTTATACTGTTATAAAGTTATTAATACCAGATTCTTCATTTCATTGATAACATTTTCACATGCAACTCTGTAAGAGGACTGGAATGCATTATGTATAAGGACTCCCATGGTATCCATAGATAATAATAAGGCTTAGTGTACTGTAAAATAGATATGACTCAGGACTTATGACAGGAGGTCTTGACTTTTGACAAAAATCTCTCATAAAAAGAAAGGATTTTTTTTTTATTTTCTTCCTCTTATAAACATTGGACTGTCATTAAAGTTTGGTTTGCGACAAAATGTATTATCTATTTAATAAGTTTTCAAGACACTAATTTTTAATATGTTTAAGATCCATTAAACAAGTCTTTTAAGTTCTTTAATGGCTTGCTATTGATCACTTAATATTTTTCAAAATAAAAAAAAAAAACAAAAACAAGCCCCAAAAAACCACCAGAAGTCACCTCCATGTTGCCTTCTTGACAATAGTGTTTTCTTATTCACATTTTGCCAACATTCTTCTTATTGTGCCATGGAATTGTAGATGACTCATAGTGAGCCTATGAACAGTGCCTGAGCACTAATCATAAGAGTTTCTGGAGGCAAACTATATCACAAGTGGATGCCACTCCTGCTTCCAAGCTTGTTTTAGTCAGGAATCTCCACCAAACACCTTCCACCATGGGTACCTATTACCACATTTGACACATCAAGATCACAGTGTTGAACATTACACTAACCACGAGTTACCTCTGTACAGCAAATTGACAGACCAGTGCTATACCAGTTAGAACAATGTCTGACCAAAAACAATTATAATCAGCCTGAAGGCCGCAGATTAAAATCACCCACCTTTGGCTTGGCAGCATAACTTTCTATCCACACACTAACAGAGCTCTCTCTATGTAGTTGTTGTTGTTAAGTGCCATCAAGTAATTAGCAAGGAATATAATTTAATGTAAATTAGCATAATTAATTTTTATATCTACTTTTATTTTTCTCTTACATAATTCATTGTGAATTAGCATAATTTATTTTCATCTACTTTTACTTTTCACATACTTATTATTCTTCTGTTTTATTTTACAGATTGGTCTCATTTTTCACACTATTGTCTACTGCTCTAAAGTTGATCCTAAGCAAGTGTTATGTTATTTTTATTACAATTTAGCTTAAGAGATATATATATATATAATTTATAAATATCACTACATCCTACATGCAGATATAGTAAACTTTGTGAGAACTATTTTCTTTTTACTTTCCATACATTTTTTACTTAGAAAAATCAATTTACCATCAATTCATTAAAAGACAACTTACTGATTCAAAGTATTTGAAACAAAAATTTGCTTTTTATACAAAAAGGGATAAAATTCTATTAAGTATTCTGTGACGCACATATATTTGTAGTGCAGCATAATTGTTTTTACCAAGCATTTCAAAGAAACTTATTATCAGACCACTTGCTTAGTAAACTTTTTTGGATACCATACATTCAATTTCCTATTATCATTAAAATGGTTTCTGTTTTTTCAAATTATCATGTATAATATTTCTTCATGAGACAGAAAGAAAGGAAAAGACAGCAACATTTTAAAGGAAAGTAATAATTGTGACAAGGATTGTATTAACTTTTTAATGAAAGCTTTGCAGACTGTTTTGGGGGTCTGCCCACATTTTATTGCTTCTGCACTGAGCAGGAATTTATAGCTGCTGAATTTCTTCAAAGGTTTTTGAGTAAGCTGCAGGGCCCCATTGGACTGTAATTCCACACTTACTTAAGTAGAAGCAATTGCTCCAAGCTTGTGCCATCTCTGTGTTAAATGAACCTTCCCTGATTGCTCCTTTTATGCCCCTGCTAACTCATTTGTTCTGCTCTTTTAAGACACGCCCCAAGTGCTGGCTGCATTTCAGAGCAGTTTCAATTCCATGCACCAGCTGGAAGCCGGTCACATTTAGGTAGTGCTCATCAATATTTTAATATTAGTTAATAAATGATTAGCAGACATTTTTCTCTCCCTTAATAAAAAAATTCTAAGACATAATAAACTGCAGAGACAAAATCTAAAGACACTCCATTGTGTAAATGATCTTGAAAAGGTTTCTACACCAGCTTTTAATTTATGTCTTGAAATGTCATTTATTCATACCTCCTTGTAGGCTGTAAAATAATTTGTAACATTAATGAGAAACAATGATATGGATTATGTTCTTTTTAATTAGTTTCAGGCACCAAATAGTATCTTGTTTACATTATTAATGTCCAAACCCCATCAAAAGTCTTGGGTGTTTTTTTTTTAAAATAAAAGAATATATTATTGTAATGTGTACTGTATGATAGTTTTGGTTTCTTTTTTAGAATGTATATTTGCTATATTTATGTTTGCAAGGGAAGAAATATTTAACACTTGGCTTTGCTATTTTGGGGCACAACTGAATACAATGGAGAAAGGATATGTGATATACTTGTGATTTTTATTGATCTATTTTGTTTGAAATATTTCTAATTAAATAAAAATACAAAAGAAAAGGATTAAAGGTGGGACAGAAGGCGCAAAAATAAACCACATTTAGTCATTCTTCATGAAGCTTGTTTCAATTTACGTTTTACTTCTGAATACGTGTAAACATTTCAAATATTGAAACTTATAAGGGTAAACTTCTTTTGATTTTTGTTCCTTCTTTTCACTTTTGCTTATTTTATTTTTGTCAAGACTCATGATTGAGCAGATACGTTTTGCCCCCTTTCACCTAGGAATGTTTGATGAGAGCTTTTCATTATGATGTTTCACAAATTCCGTTCTGAGATAAGACTTTCAAGGTCTTGGTAGTAACTTTCTTACTGAGTTGTTGCTTGTTATTATGTGCCATCGACTTGCCTACTCAGCCACCAGATTTCGAAGGTCTAGGATTCAACTTTTATTTTTTATTTCCTGGTGGCCTAGTGGCTGAGCTGCAATCCTCAAGTCATGAGGTCCGAGACCACCTGCTGCCCTTCTGTATGATTTCTGCATTGATATGATTCTGTATGCCTCTTGCTTTGGTGTTGGAGAAGAGTGCTGAAGTTGCCATAAACCGATAAGAGAACAAACAGATTCATCCTGGAGAGGGTTAAACCGGGCTGCTCCTTGGAGGCAAGGATTCTGAGACTCTGTCTGACATACTTTGGTCATGTTGTAAGGAGAGACCCGTCCTTGGAGAGGGACATCATGCTTGGGAGGGTGGAGGGCAGGCGCAGGAGGGGAAGGACCTCTGGGAGGTGGATTGATTTGGTGACTTGGGCAATTGGGATGAGTGTGTTGGAGGCAATGAGATTGGCACAGGACAGAGCAAAGTTTAGAGCTGTCATACATAGGGTCATTATGAGTCTCAAGCGACTCCATGGCGCATAACAACAACAACAACAACCACCCACAACCACCCCCACCCCAGTGTCAGCTGTGGTGGATCAGTTCCAACTCTATGGTACACAATAACAAGATGACAGCAGAATGTTTTTTGTAATAATAGACTCATTTGGAATAATCAGTAATTATTGCCTGGACATTACCATCCATGGATTTAGAGCACTGTCATAGCAGCTTCTTGAGTCAGTAAAATGGAATAAATAACCCCTTCCAGTTAATAGTTCAACTCCTGCCTAGAGGCAAGGTAATTTCTTTAAAAGAGTAGTTCTTCATTTATTTGTAGAGGAAGGGGAATATTTATTTTTGGAACCATTGACTGCATTTAATAAAATAAGAGAAAAATATTGCAACAGAGAAGCTCACCTAAAATTTCCATGTAAAGCAACTGAGTAGGTGAATGGAGCTTGTTAAGTCCACAATTTTTATTAAAATTACACTTGATATTTGTGTATGCCAAATACATTGAAGGATATGGAAGAGATTCATTATCTCAACTCTGGTGTTTTGTAAGCGACTTGTAGCATTATTCTCAAACTGAAATGTGATATATCCTCGGATTCAGGAAGCCATATGACAAAATCTAACTCCTAAAAGATCTATGTTGATTTGTTTGTTTATACCGGGACCTTCCTCTTTCTGAGTTTGGGAATTTCTAATGAACTTCTGAGATTATTTTTGTGGTTTAGGAACTGAACAAGTTAAAGTAATAACAAAGAGTGCCCAGGATTTCTTTTCTAAGTGAGCCAATGCTTTTAAAAATTATCTCTATGGGAAAATAGCAGGCAGTAAATGGTTGAAAAATTAGTTTTTTTCTCTTTGAATCAGACATGCCTTTAAAGTGTGTCTCTCTTATTTTGCTTTGCCATTCATTACAATGCTCACTTAAAAATATTTTCCTTTTCAATTTCACTCTGCACCCCTTCCAGAACAGAACACTGCTATTAATTCCAGAGACAATCTTAGACTTAATTTAGAATAACAATCCCACCACCTCATACCTATTTTCCGAATTCCGGTATTTTCTGGAATTTCCTGTTTGGGTCCCAGGCCTCACCATTTTTGCATTCTACCAGGTTTGAAATTTCAGTTATAACTCTTTATATATTCTCCCTCAACACCAACACTGACTGCCATCAAGATCCAACTTTTTAAAGCTGCTGAGTTATGTTTCTCTTCCATCCCAGTTCTCCAATCCTACCTTTTTGTAAACTGCACTTGTTTCAGTTTTACCAGGTTTTATGCTTCTCATTTCAGTATTTCCAAAATAAAATCTTTCTGCATTCCATAGTAATTAATTATATTATAAAGCAAACAAAACAATAGCTGTGTTTACCATCAATATCTTAAGCTTTCATATTTACTTCTCTTAAACTTGTTAACTAAATCATAGACTTCAGGGAGAAGGTCTAGGACAGCAATGCCTTTCACTGGTGTGAAGTTGGAGCTGCTTAATAGTTGACTCTCAAGCAGATTTTTCCAACATTTTAAACAGCATGGGAGGAAATTGCTCACATTATTTTCCTCAGAGCAACTCTTGGATTCAAAGCATCTCACTTTGAGTTAGTAGTGCAACTCCTTACTCACTTTAGTTATGGTCATGTGCCTTCCATTTGGAATCAACCCATAACAAGTTGCCTAATTTCCTTTAAACATCAGTAAGTTTCTTATTCTGGTATAATTCTACACAGTAGAGTGGTTCATTCACTATTAGGTTATAATCATGACGTTGTTGTTATATGCCATCTAGTCGCCAGTGACTCACAGTGACCCTATGAATATTAGCTCTGAATCCTGTCCTATCCTGAGCCAATCTCATCCTCTCTGACAGACCTAATCCCTTTTCTCCAGTCACTGGAGAAATAAAGTAATCCATTTCATCCTAGATCTTTCTCTCCTGTTCAATCTCTCCACTCTTGTAAGCATGTTGTCCCTCTCCAAGGACTGGTTCTTCCTAGGGCATGCCCAAAGTATGTATGTGAAATGGAGCCTCAAAATCCTTGCCTCCAGGGAACAGCTTGGTTTCTTGCTCTCCAGGACAGATCTGTTTGTTTTCCTGGCAGTCCACGGTATATTCAACACTCTTCTCCGGCATCAATTGTTCTTCCATCATTCTTAGTTATTGTCCAGCTCTTGAATGCATACCAAGTAATTGCAAAGACCATGGCCTGAATTAGGCATACCTTAGTCTCCAGAACGACATCATTGCTCTTCAGTACTCTCGAGAGATCCTTAAAGCTGATTTTCCCAATGTAATTGGTCTTTTGATTTCCTGACTTCTGGTGCCAAGAGTGTTGATTGTGGAACCAAGCTAACTGAAGTTGTTAACAATCTCAATCTCTTCACCATCTATAAAGAAGCTGCCAATTGGCCAAGTGGCAAGAATATTTATTTTCTTGATATTGAGCTGGAGGGTCAGCTATGAGTTGAAGGAATACAACAACAAGGAAAGTGAGTAAGGAGTTGCACTACTCATTCAAGATGGATGCTCTGAATTCAGCAGTTGTTCTGAGGGGAAAATATGGGCAATTTCCTCCTGTGCAGTTTAAAACCTGGAAAAATCTCTAGGATCAACTTTGGAGCAGTTCCAACTTCATGACAGTGAGATGCGTTGTTGTCCTAGACCTTCACACTGGAGTTTATGATTTAATTAACAAGTTTAAGAGAAGTAGAATTGAAAGGTAAAGATACTGAGAGCAAAAACAGCTAATGGTTTATATGCTTTATAACATAATTATGGGATATAGAAAGCTATCATTCTGGAAATATTGAAATGAGAATCATAAAATCTGGTAAAAGTGAAAAAAGCACAGTGTGTATAAAGGTAGAATTGGATAACTGGAATGGAAGAGAAAGAATATTAGCAGCAGCCCTTCGAATAACAGTCCTACCTTGTGCCATCCTTACCAACTTTGAAACACTTGAGCCCATTGCTGCAATCACTTTATAAATCTTCCTCAATGGGGTCTTCCTCTCTATCACTGATCCTCCAGCCTTCTACATACGCTACCCTTTTCCAAGGAATAACCTCTCCTAGCAACATGTTCAAAGTATGAGAGAAGAAGCTTGGTCATCCTTGCCTTCAAGGAGCACTCCAGCTGCAACTTTTTCAAGATAGATCTTCTGGTTTTTTTGGAAGCTCATGGGATAATCAATAGTCTTCTCCAATAGTATAACTCAAAAACATGAATTTTTCTTCTGTCATACTGTTCATCATCCAGCCTTCAGATGCATAGCATGCAATTGAAAAGACCATTGCCTGAATCAGGTGTGCTTTAGTATTTGAATTGGTTTTACTGTTCTTCAGTATTTTGGAGAGATCCCTGAGAGTGGAATTACCCACAAGGCCACCAAAATTCAAAGGTCTAGAATGCAACTTATATTTTATTTTGTTAAGACACTAACAGAATATTTTTTGTCATAATAGAAATATTTGTGATATTGAGAATATTATAAGATAAATAAGTTTAGATTCTTTATAATTATTTTTTAAAATAAAGTTTTATTTTATACTGGTTTGACAACAAAGTTCTTATTCATTGTTTTTCATGCCAGATTTTTCCCATTTCCTTTACCCTCTACCCATTAAATTATGTGACCCTATTAAGTTTCTCACTATGGTATTAAGGTCTTATTGTTCAGAATGGCTTCTCTATGCACTAACTGACTTTGCCATTAGAAGGATGGGAATATGCAAATAGAGTGTGTTAGCCTATCCACAAAGGGATTGACTAGCCTCACCAATCCACAAGGCGATGGTCTAGTTTCTCCATTAAATTGATTAGATCCAGTAACAGAAGGAGGGATCTCATCATGAGCAAAGGAGAAACGGACATGCAATGGACACCCTTCAGGACCAGAGATTCTTACACCATAGAGTCACAGCAGGACCAGCAGCGGCCAAATCAGATCAGAGACCCAACATGAGACAGAGATGACCTTGGCTATTACTGTTCATAGAACCAAAGCTAAGAGTCTTTGCCCAACTTTATTGGAGGACTGGGAATGGGGAACAGGGAGAAAGCCATAATTGGTAGGACTGAGAGCTTTATAACATGGGCCTAAAATCACAAAGTTTATGGCTGAGGTGCCTATGAGCACATTTCAGAAGGTGTCCTGGCTTTATTCGGCTACTAACCTCAATGATCGTCTTTTGACTTTCCCAGCATGGTTCTGTGCAGTCTATAAATTATTGCATTAGGTTTTAGACCCAGTAAAACATTAACATTGTTGTTGAGATAAGTAGAAAGAGATACAGGAACGTGGGAAAATATCTGACTTCACTGGAATTGGTTTTATTTTGTTTATACTATCGATGAAAAAATTTCCTCTTTGTGAAATTGGTTTAGGTCAGTTATGACCATCCTCATGCCACCCTTGCTCTTTTTACACTGACAAGATAGAAATATGTGTGTCAATTTTATTATGCAGCAAATTTTCTTTTGCATCTTAACTTCTTAAATGATTTTTCTTTCCACTTGCCCATATGTGTGTAAGTTACAATCTCTCTTTGGAAGACTGGAACAATTCCATTTTTACCTTAAAAAAATATCTTCCACTCATTATCCTTCAAAATCCATACCTAATATAAATTGGCCGTGAATATCTTCCTGAGTCCTCTAGGCATAAATCTCTTCCTTTCCCTGGTATACCCAAATACATTATCGTTTTTCATTCACCTACTATTCTGCTGTAATCATATCAACTGCTTACCAAAGTATCTTCCTACTAGATTGTAAGTCCTTTTGTATCTTTAGTGCCTGATAGAGTGAGTGTCTGGTTACATAAATCCAGTCAAATAATTTTATTTTCTTTCCAACACAACAAATGTTCTGGTTGGTTACTCTTGAAGAAAAATTGTACTCATTCAATTACAATATGCTAAGTATAGATATTATTTGCTAAGTAATTATATCTATAATAAAGAGAAAATTAACTTTTATATATGTGATTTAGTGGAAGTACACAGTCACTGTACCAAAACGAAGTGGCTGACACAGAAGAATTTCAAGAAACAACATATGATTAAGAGGCAATGGTGATGAATAAAGAAGTTTAAGGTACTCTGAAGGACTTGGAAAAAAATAAAGCCCCAGGAATTGACTAAATACCAATTGACATATTTCAAAAAGCAGATGCCGCCCTGGATGTGCTCACCAAACTATGCTAAGAAATCTGGAGGACAACAACTTGGCCAGCTGACTGGAAGAGATCTACACTTACTCCCATTAAAAAAAAAAAGTGACACAACAGTTTGTGGCAATTATTGAACAATATCACTAATATTATACACTAGCAAAATTATCTTGCTGAAAATTATCCAGAAATGACTGGAGAACTACTGACAATATAAGCTTGGTTTAGAAGAGGTTGTGGCACTAGAGATATTACTACCAATGTCAGATGAATCTTGGCAGACAGCAAAGAGTATCAGAAGAATGTCTATCTGTGTTTCATTGACTATGCAAAGGCATTTGACTGTGTGGATCACAACAAATTGTCGCTAACATTGAGGAGAATGGGAATCCCAGAGCACTTGATTGTACTTATGTGAAACTTATGCTTGGACCAGGAAGCAGTCCTCAGAACAGAGCAGGGAAACATTATAGGTATAAAATCAGGAAATGAGTGCATCAGGGATGTATCCTGTCTCCCTACCTTTTCAATCTATATGCAGAACAGATCATTTGGAAAGCAGGGCTTTATGAGGAGGAATGTGGCAACAAGACTGGAGGAAGACTTATCCACAACTTACATTATGCAGATGACACAACCTTGCTTGCTGAAACTGAAGAAGACCTGGAGTGCTTGCTCTTTATGGTCTAGGACTGCAGTCTTCAGTATGGATTGAAGCTGAACATCAAGAAGACAAAGATTCTCACCACTGGGCTACCTAGCAGCATCATGATAGATGGTAAAAAGATTGATGTTGTTAACAATTACAACTTGCTCAGCTCCACAAACATCACTCTTAATATCAGCAGTCAAGAACTCAAAAGATGAATTGCATTGGCAAAATCTGTTCTCAGGGAACTTTGTAGAATACTGAAAAGTAATGATATCAGTCTAGAGACTAAGTTGTGCCTAATGTAGATCATAGTCTTCACAAGTACTTTTTATGCTTCAAAGAGCTGGATAATAACTGAGGATGACAAAAGAAGAATCAATGCCTTTCAATTGTGGAGCTGGAGAAGAGTCTTGAACATACTATAGACTGCTAAGAAAACAAATAGGATTGTCTTGGAGAGGGTAAAACCAAGTTTCTATTTGGAGGCTAGGATTTTGAAGCTCTGTCTCACATACTTTGGGAATGTGGTCATGAAAGACTGGTCCTTGGAGAAGGACATCATGTTTAGAAAGGTGGATGGACAGCACAGGAGAGGAAAACCCTGGATGAGATGGATTGATAGTGACTGGGACCATGGGGGGCTGGTGTGCCAGAATTAGTGAGACTGGTTAAGTACCGGGCAGCGTTCAGAGCTGCTGTTAATAGTGTCACTATGGGTCACAGGTGACTCAACAGCACACCGCAAAAATAACAAGTGCGTTTGTCATACAAAATGGCTTTTCTAAGTCATTGGCTTTGATTTTTGCAACATGGCTAGATGGGAATATGCAAATACTGCTTATAAAAATGATTGTGGAAATCTTTCTACCAGTAACAAAGAAGAAAAGAAAGCTGTGCTAGTCCTTCTGGGCAACAGAGATTATAGTAGTAGTCAAACAGGAATGCAGAAGACAGCAGTAACAGGCTAGAACTGGTGTGAGACGGAGCTGATCTGAGACTCCTAACCCACCAAGCTAGAACGAAGGGCCTTTGCACAAACTTGCAAAAGGACAAGGTAGGATAGAGGGTATCATAAGTGATAAGACTAAGAGAATTTTTTAATACTATATCAAACCAGGAGACAGAAGGTCAAAGACATAAAAATATATTTAAGAAGATATAATGATTGAAAAATAGCATCCTGTTCCCAACATCAACTATAACCTGGTGGCTTCCTTAATATACTTTATAATCATGATTATTGTTCTGTCAGCTCTGTGTGGTCATTGTAATAGATTAACAGAACCAGCAGTAGAGAATCAACAGCACTAGAGGTATGGTTGAGTTTTGATTTATAAAAGTAGGTTCCAAAGCATTTGACATTATGATAGTAAGTTTTGTGCTGTGGATATTCTCGATGGGATTACTCTCCATTTGGAGAAAGTGTGTATCACACTTGGCTATTCTATGCCACGTGTACTAATTTTCATCAACTAGTGTCTTTGGAAGCAGAAGTGGCATCCACTTCCTAAACATGTTTCTGAAAACGCAACAAACTTTGAGAAATGACAATCGTTATAGAAAAGCTTCAGGTCTTTTGTTCATAGGGTTGCTATGAGTCGTGCTTGACTCAACAGCAATCAACAGCAACAACAGTATATACTGAGAGTTCTGGTAGCCTAGTGGTAAGAAGCTATGCTGTCATGCTCAAGGTCACCAGCCACTCGGTGTGAGAAAGATGGGCAATCTCTTCCCATATGATTAACTGCCTCTGAAATGCACCAGACAGTCAGCTATGGGTTGATTCCAACTCTGGTACATAACAACAACAGAAACAACAATATCCACTAGGCTGTGAAACAATATTTTTATGAAACAATATTTAAAATATCATAGATTGAAAGTAAATTTTGAACAGGTTTTGGGATTTATTTGTTAAGGTCTATGATCTAGACTTCACAGTTACATCTTTTAGAAAATCTCCAGCAAATGCTAAAATATTAAAGATCTCAGACAAATATTCTAGAATGGAAAATTCAGTAACAGTGTGCAATCTCACTTCTCCCAGGTGTCCTTTGAAATCATCTGTTCAGCTCTTTCATTTCAACATGTTTTCCTTTAGATTTAACTTCTCAATGTTCCACTGTAATATCTTTAGGGTATTAGAGATTCTGATATCCATTTTGATTTTTTCTTTTATTTCTCTGATTCACTAAGGGCAGTGAGATGATGTGATTCAGCCTCCTATTTAAAACTCTTTTGCTCAGCAGTATGGGACTGGAATCCAGTTTGAAAGTCATCTGCAGAAGCCAGGCTTTACAGTAACTTGTTGGATGGGATTGGAGAGCATTAGTGTGGAATGTTGATTTGCTAAGGGAAGTGAGATGATGTGATTTGGCTGCTATTTTATAACCCACTAGGGCCCGAGGGCCTGTGGTTTAAATTGTTTTTTGTTAAACATTTGCCTAAGTGGTACAGCACTGGTCTGTCCATTTGCTGCACTAAGGCAACTCATGGTTGCTATGATGCTAAACTCTGTGACAGTGATGTGTCAAATACGATAACAGATACTCCATAGTGGACAGTGTTTGGTGGAGCTCCCAGATAAAACAAGCTTGAAAGCGGGAGTGGCATCGACTTGTTTCTGGAAACTTCATGAATGTGGAGAAATGATGACATTTATACAGTTGTTCAGGTCTTTCTTTCATAGGGTCACTATGAGTCGTCTAAAACTCGATGGCACCTAACAACAACAACAACAACAACAACATAATGGTGATGGTGGTATGAAACACAGGTATATTTGGAAAAGACTCATAGCTGACTCTAATGGGTTTTCAGAGACTGTCAGTTGTGCAACGGGAGGTTGTCCCTCTTTTACCATGTAGCAGCTGTTTAATTTGAAATGCATGTCTGCGGGCAAAACAGTACAAGTTCTTACTACTAAACCATCAGCATTCTCTATTTATATGATTTGTATGGCATATATTGTATTTGGGTAGAATGTTAAATGATCCAGGAAGCATTAAAAGAAGATGGAAAGAGTACACAGAGTCTCTGTATTAGAAAGAATTGGCTGACAGAAGAATTTCATGAAATAAAATATGAGCAAGAGCCTATGGTGGTAAAGGAAAAAGTTCAAGTTGTTCTGAAGGAATTGGCAAAAAAACAAGGCTGCAGGAGTTGACAGCATACCAACCGACATATTTCAACAAACAGACGCTTCCCTGGATGTGCCCACTAAGTTTTGCCAAGAAATCTGGAGGACAGCCAGCTGGCTAACTGACTGGAAAAGATTGATATTTGTTCCCATTCCAAAGAAAGGTGACCCAACAAGTGCAGAAATTATTAAACAATATCATTAATATCACATGCAAGCAAGACTGATGAAAATTATCCAAAAACTGGAAAAGCACATCAACAGAGAACTGCCAGATTTGCAGGCTGGATTTAGAAGAAGTCGCGATACTAGGGATACTATAGCTAATGTTAGATGTATCTTGGCAGAAAGCAGAGAATACCAGAAGAATGTCTATCTGTGCTTCATTGACTATGCAAAGGCTTTTGACTGTGTGGATCACAACAAGCTGTGGCTGACTCTGAGAAGAATGGGAATCCCAGAACATTTGATTGTGCTTATGCGAAACCTGTACTTGGGCCAAGAGGAAGTCATCAGAACAGAGCAAGGAGACACTACATGGTTCAAAATCAGGAAGGAGGTCCATCAAGGATGTATTTTGTCTCCATACATTTTCAGTCTGTATGCAGTCTATATGCAGACGAGCTGGTCTGTATGAGGAGGAATATATGTTACAGGTATGTATGATATGTAAAACAAAATATCAATGAAAATTCTATATGTCTATATAATAGAGAAATAGATCAATATTTAAATACTCTGAAATAGAGATCAAAGCATCAACAGATATACAAATCCACATAGAAATGATATAACTCTTCTTCCTAGAAAGGTGAAAGGACTTTGAGAAAGTTTTAACTTTGTAAAACTTCTATCTTAAGATTACCTCAATACAGTTTAGTTGTGAGTGGTACCCAAAACTGAAAATCAAACCTACTGACATTAATTCAATTCCAAATCAACCCTCCATTTAGTTCCTGAGATTCTTAATTCTTCAGAGGAGGAATTGACCACATTTTTTCTCTCATCAAGTTACTAGTGGGCTCTAACTTTTGATCTTCTATTTAGCAGTGCAATACATAGTTCATTGCTATATCAGCCTTCTTTTTGATAATTAGGAATGTGCAAATCTTGACATTGTACAGGGTAAATTTCTCTAGGTATAATATATTTACAACATTGGCTTTGTCCAAGATATTTTCTAGTTGACAGTCTCTAAAAATATACATAATTGCTTTGTGCCATATATTCCAATCATTGTTTTAATCTTGGTATTGCACAAAATAAAAAGAAATGAGAAGAAACCTCAAAACAAAAGCTGATGATAAAATTTTTTTTTAATTATGTATAAATGAATACAATCAGAATAGTTTCTACAAATTTCCAGTACACCTAGTTAAGATGGCTCTCAAGACTGAAGAACAGAAGCTGTAGAATGCAGCTATAGGAAATGTAGTTGAAGGAAACAGAGGGTGGTAGAAGATGAAGCCTGAATAAATGCAGAGCAAACCTGAGATGAAAGGCTGACAATACCATAACGCCCATGCTTTCTTTTCTTAAGGTGGCTAAGCTAATTCTTACAGAGCTTGGGTGGCTTATTGGGTAAGGAGCTACAAGGCCCACCCACAGACATGCTGTTTAAATCCACCAGTCGCTCCATGACAGAAAGATGGACAATATTCTCCCAAGGAACTTGTTGTTGTTGTTAAGTGCCGTTATCCAGACTGAAAGCACATAACAACAAGAACCTAATGCTTATATTGAAACTCAGTGTCATACAGAGGCTGGACTGTCATACTGTGGCACAGGGCAGATGGAAGTTACTCTGGATACTGAATATTTCAGGTGCTACAGACAGAAAGTTTGCTGTCCTCTGAGTAAGGACTTGTGCTGCCAACCAAAGGATAATGGCTCAAATCCACTAGCTACTCTGTGGGAGAAAGATGGCTAATCTACTTCAGGGGATTTAATGCCTCTCGAAACTCACTGGCGGGTCAGCTGAGTCAGTAGTCTGTAACAACAACAACAATAACAACGAGCTGTAGGAGAAGAGAGGAACAGCTAAAGCACACTATTAGCACAGGAGAGTATCGTGATTCAATTTGCTCCTATTTTATAGGTAATGGGAAGAAAACAAGTCTGAAACTGTATCCTCTGTGGGCTATTTGGTGTGAAGAAAGGAAAGAAATAAGAAAATTTAATATAGGGATGATAGAAAGAGAATTGATGCCTTTGAAGTATGGTGTTGGAGAAAAGTGGTGAATATACCATGGACTGCTAGGAGAACAAACAGTTTGTCCTGGAAAAGGTAAAGCTGGAGTGCTCCTTGGAGTCAAGGATTCTGAGGCTTCATCTGACATACTTTGGGCATGTTGCAAGTAGGGACTGGTCTTTGGAGAGCGACATCATGTTTGGGAGAGTAGGGGGGGTGCACAGGAGAGGAAGACCCTCGATGAGATGGTTCGATTCTGTGACTGGAATGGTGAGAATGAGTGTGTTTGAGATGGCTAGGTTGGCACAGGACAGAACGGCATTTAGGGCTCTTGTACATAGGATCGCTATGAGTCGCAAACGAGTCGCTTGCACATAACAACAACAACAAAATATGTTTACAGTGTTTGTTGGGGCTCCCAGATTAAAACAGGCTTGGAAGCAGGCGTGGCATCCACTTAAAACTTGCCTCTGGAAACTCTATGAACATAGAGAAATGATGAAAGTTTCAAGTTAACACAAGTGTTTGAGACTTTTGTTCATAGGGTCTCTTTGAGTATTCTATGACTCAACGACACTTAACAACAAAAACAACATATTAAAGTTAAAACCAGAAAAAGTACAATTTGGTCTTAAAGAAATTATATTTTTGTTGGCAAAATAGACCATAATTATGGACAAGAGAAATCCCTCCAATGCTAGAATATTCTCCATCTTGGATACAGTTTTATATTCTGATAGATGCATCTCACTGTATGTTAATGTATATCAGTTTTAAAATGTAAAACATATGCTATAGAAACAGATCAGAATGTATAATACAGTAGTGGAATATCATCATCTAGAATTTTTTTTAATCCAGCAGAAGACCTCTGCTTGACACAGAGGTAATGAGCTATCTAAGGAAACATCTGGCATGCACAATCTTGTAATTTTCAAGCACAGAGACCCCTGTGATACTATGCCTTTGATGTTTAACTAAACACCCAGGTTTTAAACCAGATTGTAGAGGCTTTGGTACTATTTAGTCTTATTATAGTGTTTAAGAGCAAGTCAGTTCTGTACTTAAAGGCTTACTATTGGTGGTAATCCTCTGTCTCTAACAATTAGCATCTAGATTTTAATCAGATTGAATCTTTAATTTGATTGTAACACTAAATCATAAACTTCCCTGAGAATACCTACTCTTCCAAGGGACTGTGGAGGCCCAAGGTGAGCTACCAGTTTTGTTCAACCACATTGGGGTGTTTTTGTTTTTTTTCTTTTCAATTTTGCAAGAAAAGAAAAGAAAAATATGGAAACATAAAGCCAAATTTATGTCAATCAAACATCTTCAATGCATTATTTACAAACCCTGTCATTTTAGGATCAATTGAGGTTTGTATCATGAGTAATAAATTATTTTTAAAGAAGTCCCAACATTTTATATACATGCTCTTTCTGTTGAGCACACACTTGTATGGATTTAAACATGTGTGTATAATAAATTCTTTTTTCACTTATGTGTATTCTTGAATTGATGGGACAGAAATTATTCATTCCTGAGGAATGACAATTCTTTCTATCTATATCATGTGCATCATAGAGTACCCATTGTTTAACCAATGAATATCCATTGTATGATCATAAGTATTTATACACCAGTATTTCTCCTTAACATCCCTTAAAAATGTAATACATCATGGAAGTATGCATGCAGCTCTGCATTAGCACACACTAAATGTAAGGAAGTATGTAAGTATGCTAACTCCTACCCAATTACTAGAAAACACAAATTAAGGAAATCCCTCTCACTCTTTTGACTTTTGGAAAACGGCCTACATCTCAGGGCCTTAAACTCTGTTCTTGCTTACCTTTGCAGACTCTGCAGAGTATATTGCAGAGACCTTTTGTTGTGACTAATAAAGGCAAAAACTAAGTTCTTGTGATCAACACACCCGGTTGCTTAACTTCCTTTGGATGTCTCCCAACCCTTCAGCATTTTATACATGCATTTGCACCCATTCACTACTGACTCCTCAGTTCTGACTCATGGTGACCTTCTTTGGTTGGAGGCGCCTGACTATCTTTCTCCTGCAAAGAAGCTGATAGATTCAAACAGCTGGCCTTTTGGTAAGCAGCCCAAGTTATGTTAACTCAATCTCCATTGTAAAATCTGCCTGCTTCAGTGGAATAGGAGCTGGTGTTCTTTCTGGTCTCTCTCTCTCCACTTCAGTTGTAACAATTTCCTCCTATTGCGATGTCACTTGATGACCATGCACATAGTCCTTTCTGCTTCTCTTCTTGGAATAGTTCTTTTTAAATAAAGTTACTCTTGTCTATTTTAACATTGTGTGGTGTATTTTTTTCCCCACAGCATAGGGCAAATACTAAGGTAAGACACTGTACTTAGTGTATGGTTTTATACACTTGGACCGTATGGTATGTTATGACTAGAAAGCCTATAAAAGTACCACAGAGACTAGCTCAACCTGGGAAGGAGGTGGTAGTCCTTCTGAGGAATCATGTAGGTCAATCTCTTTCTTTCAGAAGGCAAAAACCTAAGTCTCCCAAAACAGGAAATCTAGGAAGCATGCTCCAACATTTGGAAATTGGATTTTGGAAATTAGCTCAGATCTATCCAGTTTACTCACATATAGAAACACTCATTGGATTGAAAAATAGGACAAGAGTGTATTCCAGAAAATGAAAACTATTGGTAGGTTACAACCTAGAATGTTCAATATTTTGATTACCATGAAATAATATTTGTGAGAAGCCCTAATTCTCTATTACTTTGATGCCAGGAATTTATTTGTAACAGAGATATACTACTAAATCCAAAGGTATTTATTTGTTAAAAAAAATCACCTGTGTTTTAAGCAACACGGAAAAAATTATTTTAGCAATTAATATATGAATCTTCACATTCATTTTAGATTTCCAAATATGTTCATTCAACTATTGAATTCCTATTAAAATTTAACAAACTAAGCACTAAAAATGAGATTTAGTTTATTAATGTTTCCTTCTCAAGTTGCAGATGGGATATTTTAATTTGGAAGTGTTTGCATACTTTTGTAAACAAAAAGCACAGTAGCAGAGTTTCTCAGAGTTTTCAAAAGCAATCATGCTTGCAAAATTTCTATTTTGGCCTGTAAAATCTGAATTGTCTATGCTTACACTTCCTGATACTTCTCAATGCTTTTTTGGCCCAAATAAATTCTGTTCTTTTCCTCTCCATATCACTGAATTAAGAAATGCAAACATTTAGCTACAATAAATAACTTTATTCCCTACAAACCAAAAGTCTTAAGATCTAAACAGAGGCAGACTACCTGTTGCTTAATTTCCATGATGCCTGTAGGTTGACCTATTCTAGTTTCAGGGATAGAATTATTTTGTTGAAAGTCTTTTTGTCAAATGCCTTTTTTAGTTAATCACGTTTCTGGAACTTAGTTTCAGTTCTTAAGCCATTCACATAAGGAAAATGCATCAATACATATTTTTGTAATTATTTAAACTTCACATAATCGTCCTTAGAATTTTGAGAACTGGAGCTGATTAATTTTTACACGCACCATAAAAATTTTAGCACATTAGGAAAAAAATAGCCTTAAGTTGTTCCATTTTTGGATTGCATTAGTGAAGCTAAAAAGAAAATTATGGAGATACAAGTATATAGTCTTACTTGTTTATTTTAAATTTTTGGCTTTCATTTCAGTGTATTTAGGTGGCCACATTTCTAATTCCTTAACACAGAGCAAGATGTATGAAATACAGCTTGTAGTCCCAGGTTTTACCGAAGACACTAAATTTAATCTAACATATGCAACAATTCTAAGCATCTGTTAATAAGCTTATAAACAAAACTTAAGTCACTTGATGTTGACTGTTATTTATGCATAAATTAATCAATAATGATTGTTAAATTAAAATTTAAAACAGTTAAAATTCACTAACAGTTTCATCATAATTATTTCTTGAGGGGATGAAAAATGTACTAAAATTTATTTTTAATCAATTAAATTAATCAATAAATGGTGATGGTTGCATCACTTGGTAAAGTTACTAGAAACTACTGAATTGTTCATGTGAAATAAGTACTTGTCATCAAAAGAAAAAAAATAGTGACCATTATTGAACAAATTGGTAGAGGGTTAAATGATCATTTAATCTTGGATGATTCTGAATATTTTTTTCTACTATGCTTCATATTACTTTTGTAATTTTTAAAACTACTTATTGAGAAAACAATCTGCATGAAGCTATTAGATAAGCATGGTAACATGTAACTGGTTTGGTCTATCAGTTTTCTTCAGGAATTGAAAACAGTAAGTCAAGGATCATTATTATTCACATTGCATAGTCTGTGGTTTAGCTTTAGAAACATGCTTTTCAAGTTAAATTTCCTTCAAAATGCACCTAGCTGGGGGGGGGGGGGAAACCCCAACCAACTATGAGGGAAAATGCTAGAAGCAAAGCACACTTGAGCTTTGAGAAGTTTGGCAGTCCATTCTTGATACAAAACTGGGTTTCTCTACCCCTGTAACAGTTTAAAGAAACTCACAGTTGGTTCTCATATATGTTTTTATAGATGTGTGTTTATACCTTACTTTCCTGGAGGGTTAAAATCTGGTTCACTTTATTCTTTGTTAATCTTAGTTGCAACTGACTAAGTTAAGTTGATCTGTGACTCAAATAGATTGGTTTGATTCTCTTAAGAAGTTCTTGAAATTAGAGTCATCTAAAACCAGATGACTAGATACTGACTTTTAAAAAAAGTTCCAGTGTTACAAATGGGTACATGTGAAATGAGTATTACAGTAAAATATGCATTATATATATAAAAATTCCCACATCCAAGGTAGGGAAGCACTTTCTAAGGAAATAGTGAGTTACTAAATCAGAATAGAAAAAATAAATCAAATAAAACACACATTTTGGTTAAAAAAAGAAAAGTCCTTAACACAAAATCTTTAGCAACTAAGCTCATAACGAGGGAAGCAACTAACTGCAAGTACTATTGTCACAGAAGGGAAGTTGTGAGGGGATAAAAAAAACGACCAACACATTCCAAGAAAATCAGCAGGTTTTTACCAGAAGCAATCAAGTGATTGTAGTAGGAAAACATGGAACTAAAGAATTTATTCTGTTAACATCTATAATTTAACAAAATAGCATATGTTCAAAGTTGCTTTTTGAAGACAAATTAAAAGGTCTTTATAGAATACAAATTGCAACCTACCAACACTCATCTGAGGAAATGACTAATAACACTGATGAGAAAATATCCTAAATGTGGCTGTAACAAAAATTGGCATCTGAACACATAGTATAGAACTTTCTAGTATATTTGGAATCTTAAATAAGCTCAGCTGTGATATTAATAGCCATAGAAGGTATGCCTTATAGAGAAGAAACTATGCCTAATATTTTTAGTATGAAAGCAGTATTATGAAAAATACTATGAGTATAATATTTTATGAAATTTGAACACAAATTATTGAAAATATATATACCAGTGAGAAAATGATATATTCATGATTAATATTTAAATGAAGAAAACAGTTAAAATATAAAATATTATTCTAATAACTTTGAAACATCCAACATAGAAAGGCATATTTAGGGGGAGCTCTGGTGGCCTAGTGGCAAGAAGCTGCAACTGCAATCCCAGAGGCTGACGGTTCAAATCCACCAGATGCTCTGCCGGGAAAAGGAGGGACAATCTCCTCCTGTACTAGTCAGATCTGATTTGACGGTACACTCACACACACACACACACAAAAAAAAAAATTTTTAAAAAAACTAAAAAAAAAAGAAAGGCATATTTATATGCACATTGTTATAGCTGTTGGTATGTGCTATTGAGTTGAATACAAATTATAGTGACCTTATGAGCAGTGGATGAGAATCTTACTTACTCTGCTCTATCTTCTACACCATGATCTTACTTACTCTGCTCTATCTTCTACACCATGATAAACCCATTGTTACAAAGACTGTATCAATTCACCTTGTTGAAGGTCTTCCTCTTATCCTCCAACTTTGCTAGTTTCTCTTTCCAAGAATCTGCCCCTTCTGACAATTATATCCCATATATATAATGAAAATTCACTTTGTTTAGTTTTAATAGCTTGCACTTTTATACTTGCAGTCAGACATACAGAATAACATTTATATGCACAAAATTTGAGTTGATTCTAATTCTTGGGTTCTGAAGTATGCAGAGTAGGAGTCTCAAAGCTGTGTTTTTTAAGAAGCAGATTGGCAGGACTATCTTCAGAGGGCCTCTGGGCTGGTTAGAACCGGCCACTTTTCAGCTAATTGTCATGATTAATTGTAATTGAGTCAATTCTGTATTTAGAGTATATCACAGAGTTTTGTAGGCTGTGACCTTTTGGAAGTGGATCACCAGGCCTAGGATCACTAGGGTAGACTTGAATAATCAACCTTTTGATTAAAATTTAATAATTAAAGGTAGAGGAAACTCTGGTGTGGCAGGATTTGTAAGATACCAGGCTGCTAACCAAAAGGTTGATACTTTGAATCCAATAACTGCTTCCCAAGAGGAAGACAGGAGATGAGCAGTCTCTTCTTGAAGGATTTTTGGCCTTGGAACTCAATGGACGTTCACTATGAGTATAACTTAATTCAACGGCTGTGAGCTTATACAGTTTTCCCTGTTAGAATTTACAGCTTCAGAAACACTGGACTGGAAAGGATGAATGTGAATATATATATATACACACCATAATAATATAATAATTATAATAACATTTCTACACAAATGTGTGTGTATATATATATATATATTACTATACATACATGTTATGTAGAATTCAATTTATGAACACCTTTTCTTTTACCAAATTCATATATAATTGTATTTCAAGTTCAAATATGTTGAGAAAATGGAAACTTTTAATTAAATACATTAAGAACCTACACCAAAACTAGAGTTACCAAACTATACTGTTCCCATTCCCATTCTCAATCTCCTTACACTCATATTTAGTCATTCACACCTCTCAACACTGCTTATAATAGAAGTGAGATAATTTCTGCTTCAATTTTACAAATGAAAAAGAAAGTAGAGAATGATGGAATATCTAAAAGAAAAAACCCAGTAATCAACATTTAATTCCTTGCCTTCGTCTACTATTTCAGTAGCCAAAGAATGAAAACGTTTTTAAAGGGCTTCTGAAAAGACACTTGAAGGAGTAAGATTTTTAAAGTTGCATTTAGTAAAGGAATAATCTTAAGTAGCCTTATATGCTCATCAAAACAAAACAAAGCTGAAAAGCCAAAGTTGCCAATGAGCCAATTCTGATGTACCATGTATTGCAGAATAAAACTGCACTGTACAGACTAAGCCAACAGATGCCAACTAACTAACATGATCTTCTTCATGGTTTATGGAAGTTGCAAATCTTTAGAACAATCTGCCCATCTTTTTCTCATGGAGTGGCTTGTTGAAAAATTTTTGAACTATCATATTTTTCCCTTGCACCATCAGGGCTCTTTAAGCTATTAAAGTATTTGTTAAAAACTAATTTAATTCCTTAAATTCTATGTGTTTATTTTTGTTGTTGTTGATTACCTTCGAGTCAAGCATGACTCCCAACGACTCTCTGAACAAAAGGAAAAAGAAAGCCTGACGCTTTCTATAGCTATCAACATGTATCAAATTTATTAGTTTCCAGAGGCCTGTTCTTTAGGAAGTGGATGCCACACCTGCTTCCAAGTGTTTCTATTAATGTTTGTTATTTTGTAATGGAGTAATGGGTAGAATAAATATCTAAGACAGATGTGGAACCCACCTTTATGAAGACTGATAGTCATTCCATAAAGACAGATTTTTATTAGAAATTGTTGATACCGTATTTTTCCCAAAATATATATATACATAAATTTTCATCTTTTCAATTAACAAAGGAATCATCTGAAGTAGTCCAACCTACCTAGAATCAATACTATCCAGATTTGAATATTAGTGAATAGATTCACATGTTTCACCAAAATGTGGATCTATTCACTAAGATTAGTAAGTAAGCACATGTTCTCTGGTGTTCACCTTGCTTACTGTGTACTCTCTCCCTCTTAGAGCTGTAAACTTGAAAAAGGCTTCGATTCAGAAGAAAAGGAGCTGTGGGGTTGGGAGAAAGAGATATGCCTAACAATAGTAGAAGTAGAATCTTTGATATGGTGAAAAATTGTGTAATTTTTCACTACACAATTGTAACTAAGCACGTGTAAATCCATGCTTACTTTGTTTATTTTATATCTCAGTTTTGACCACCTCAGTGACACTGGGGCATTTAAGCATCCACTAGGACCAACTTCCAGAAAAACCAGACTGACAAAACCACAGACACGCGCACACACACACACACACACACACACACAAGCAACTGACATGTACATGCATCAAATGTCTAGAAGCCAAGAATTGTAAACAGTAATACAGATGATACTGGAAATTATTAAAGTTATAGGATTGTAATTGCAGTGGTGGGACAGGGAGATCTTTAGTGATGTTTTCTAAAATCTGAGTGTTATATGTTTTCTTCTTTTCAATGAGGCCTTCGATTTCTCCATCTCTGCTAAGCTTGAAATGACACTTCTGAAACACACAGGGAGTTGCCTCTTTCTGTTCTATGCTCACAATAGAGCATACTCAGTCTGGTTAGAGAGTCAGAGTTTCTGGTTTACATGACCATTCTTGGAGATTTCCAGAAAAGACCAAAATGTATCATTATAACAGGCACTCAAACAAGACGCAGACCCCCTAGAGTGGCTCTAACAAATAAAATTTTGTAAGAAGTGGAATGCAGAGAACAGAACCTCTCTCATCTGTTGAACTTCCCTTTCCTGTCTTTTGATGACATATCTGAAAGCTCTTGTAGTCTTCTAAAAGCTTTCCTTTTCTAACACCCAGTGTATGCTTGCATGAAACAGCAATTTCCTTGGCGAAAGGGAACAAAACCAGGTCTTTGATTCCTTTTCCCCTCTTCTGATGTTAGGGGGGAGTAGAGAGATTGTAGAAGAGCAGTAAATAAAGTTTATACTTAAATTACGCAAAAATTACAGGGTTTTGGATTTGTGTTCATGTTTTCTTGTCTGCTACTGACCTTAAAATATGAATACCAACTCTCCCTACATGAGTTTTTAAAGAGGAATCTGTATTTGTACCCATCAGGGACTCGCCAATTCTTTACCTCTTAGATGCCTGACTCTAAAATTTTTGTAATTCTCTTTGGAGTGCTGTATATTTGATGTTGTTATGTGTTGTCGAGTGGTCTGCAACTCATTGCAACCCTGTGCACAACAGCTCTGAAGCCTGTCCTGTCCTGAGCCAGTATCACTGACTTCAACACAGCTATTTCTGTTAACCCAATTACTGTATCAATTAATTTCATGCTTTACTTTGTGATGCTAATTACTGACTCTTAAGCAAAAAGATAAAATATGCTTAAAATAATTTCTATCTATCTATCTATCTATCTATCTATCTATCTATCTATCTATCTTTCTATCATCTATCATCTGTCTATCTGTCTATCATCTATGCCCTCAACATGGTGAATTGATATGGTGACTGTAACAATGGGCTCGAGGATGTCTCCAATTGTGGGGGTGGCGTAGGATAGGGTCAGGGTTAGATCCATTGTTCATAGAATTGTTGTGAGTCATAGAGAGAGATCTGCTGGTCTAGTGGATAGAAAGTTTTGCCACCAAGCCAAAGATGGGTGATTTTAGATCTATGGCTTTCAGGAACTGGTTTTAATTGTTTTTGGTCAAACATTCTTCTAAGTGGTATAGCACTGGTCTGTCCATTTGCTGTACAGAGATAATGCGTGGTTTCTGTGATGCTAAACACTGTGACACTGATGTGTCTAATGCAATAATGGTTACCCATAGACAGTGTTTGGTGCAGCTCCCTGATTAAAGCAAGCTTGGAAGCAAAAGTGGCATCCATTTCCAAAATAGCTTGCCTCCGGAAGCTCTATGAACTTAGAGAAACTGTGAAAGTTATACAAGCGTTCAGGTCTTTTGCTCATAGGGTCTCAACAGCACTTAACAACAAATCAATCATCTATCTATCTATCTATCTATCTATCATCTATCTATCTTCTATCTATCTATCTATCTATCTATCTATCTATCTCTATATAAAGTGTTGTTGTTGTCAGGTGCTGACAAGTTGGAAACAACTTTTAGCTGACTCTCCAGTGTGGTTTTAGAGGCTGTAAATCACACAGGAAGAAACTGCCCATCTTTCAACCATGACATAACTCATGGATTTATATATGTGCTTGTGTATGCATATAAATTCACTTTTATTGATCCTAACATACTGTGATACAATATACATACAGTAAGTGAGTTATATAAGTCTCTTTTTAACTATCATATTACACCAATAACAAAAATACATATATCTGTGTGTGTTGATGTGTACAATGACTGTATCAGTTCATCCTGTTGAAGGTCTTCCTCTTATCCTTCAATTAAAAGACTCATTGCCATGGGAAAGTCTGCTGTTAGGGACCTCTCCAAAGTGC
>NW_006399886.1:2853746-2860972 GCF_000299155.1 Elephantulus edwardii | reverse complement strand
AATATAGATCTCTTCCAGTCAGTTGGCCAAGTGGTGTTCTCCAGATTTCTTGCCACAACTTGGTGAGCACATCCAGGGCAACATCTGTTATCTGAAATAATTCAATTGGTATACCATCTATTCCTGGGGCCCTATTTTTTGCTATTTCCTTTAAAGCAGCTTGAACTTCTTCCTTCATCACCATAGGCTCTTGCTCATATGTTATTACATTAAGTTCCTAATCCTAAGAGAGGTGATAACAACAGAATGTGAAAATTATCCAGCAATATCGTTAATATCAAATGCAAGCAAAATAATGCTGTATATCACCCAAATTCAGCTAGAACCATACATTAACAGTTAACTGCCAGAAGTTCAAGCTGTGTTTAAAAGAGGCTGTGACATCACTGGGTTTTAGGAGATTGTAAATTGTCAGGGGGATATTATCTATCTTTTTTTCATGGAGCCCCTTGTTAACTCAATCTGCCAGAGGGGTTTAGACTTTGACTTAGCACTGCACGTCCCTAAGGACTATGCCACCAGAGGTACATGTGCATGTGTGTGTGTATATGTTAGGTTTCCTTCCTTCCTTCCTTCTTTCCTTCCTTCCTTCCTTCCTTCCTTCCTTATCTATCTGTATCTATCTATCTATCTAGTAGTTGTGCTGCAATCACAAAGGCATGTTGTCCAAATCAGGAGAATTATGGGCCACATACACATAAACACACACACACACACACACACTCTCTCTCTCTCTCTCTCACACACACACACATACACACACACACACACACCACTGAGTTCAGTTGTCAGGGCTCTCCTGAAAACATGTGAGATGAAGTTTCATCATGACTCTAAGGAGAATCCTAGCTTCACTTAATCCAAGACATTTGTTTTTTTTTTTCCCTTTAGCAATCCATGAGAGATTCACCAGTCTTCTCCAACACCATAGTTCAAAGAGATCAATTATTCTTCTGTTATCCTTATTCATTCTCCAACTTTCAGATGCAGAAAGCAGCAATTAAAAAGATTATGTCTGACAGTTTTTCTCTTCAGCATGTTGAAAGGTGTTTAACAGTAGATTTTTCCAATTCAACACACATCTTTAGAATTCTTGACTGCTGGTTCCATTGGTATTGATTGTTGATCCAAGTAAAGTGAAATCATTGACAACTTCAGTATTCTCTCCATCTATCCCATTGTTACATATTGGTCCAGTTGTGAATATTTTCATTTTCTTGATGAAGTGTAATGCATATTATAAGCTCTAGTCTTTTTATCTCATGTTAGAACAGAGTAGAACTGCCCTGTAGAGTTACTTTCCCGGCCTGTCATCTTTACAGAAACAGACTGTCTCATTTTTCTTTCATGGAGTTGCTTGTGGGATAGTAGGAAAATACTTAATACCTGGACTACCAGGGTTCCTGTACTATATACAATAATAAAAGTATTGTACTAATTGGACTCAACTGACATTGGCTGTAATATCTCTAGTGCCACAGCCTCTTCTAAACTCAGCCTGTTCACATCTGGCAGTTTTCTGTTGATGTACTCTTCTAGTCGTTTTAGGATAATCTTCAGCAGAATCTTGCTTGCATGTGATATTAATGATACTGTTTGATAATTTCCATATTCTGTCAGATCACCTTCTTTTTGAATGGGAATATAGATCTCATCCAGTCAGTTGACAAGGTTGTTGTCCTCCAGATTTCTTCACATAACGTAGTGAGTGGTCCAGGGCAATAACTCCCCCCCTTACACTGATTTGCCTACAAAGTGTGTATACATTGACCCTTACACTGGATGCCCCCCACCTCCCCAATACACTACTCCTTCAGCCATAAACCATGCAGCCCCATAATTACACACACACATTCTGCCAATCTTCACCCTTCTGGTCCCTTCTCCCATTACTTAGATCCTCACACACATTTTACTAGTTATCTATTTCATCAATAAAAATCTTATAGTATTTGTCCTTATGGGACTGAGTTATTTCACTTAGCATAATACTCTCTAGTCCCTCCCAAGTTAGGTAGTGATTTACAAAATCATTGCTCCCATGTGCTATGTAGTATTCCATTATCTGAAGGTAACATACTTTCTCAATCCATTTGATTATGTATCTTTTGTTAAAATATGTCAATTGGTATGCTGGCAACTCCTAAGCCCTTGTTTTTTAACCATTTCCTTCAGAGCAAGTTGTAACTTCCTCCTTCATCACCATTCACTCTTGATCTTATGTTGTTTCATGAAGTTTTTCTGTGTCAGCCAATTCTTTTTGGTATAGTGACTTTGTACTCCTTTCATCTTCTTTTGATGCTTCCTGTATCATTCAACCGGTCCTTGTTGAAGGGCATCATGCTTGGAAGGTTGGAAGTACAGAGCAAGAGAAGAAAACCTTGAATGAGATGGATTGACTCAGTCACTGGGATAATGTGGAGAGGTGTATCGGAGACAAAGAAATTGGCTGAAGATAGAGCAGGGTTCAGAGCTATTGCAAATAGGATCACTATAAGTCACAAACAACTCAATGGCTCATAAAAACAATACAATAGTTGGATCAAATAAACTGTCTATTAAATTCTGATGAACAAACTCATGTAATAAATCCCCACCTCTGATCCGCATCTCTCAAAAACTTACAAAATGCAATTTAATTTTATGCTGGTGTAACATGTTAAAGAAATCCATACATGGATGCTTGACTATAATTGAAAGTGAGGCAGACTATATCATGAATAAATCCTTCCTGTCAGTTCACATGGTGAGTGAAAATTAGAGTCTAGTAGGAATCACAGGAAGAGGTAGATAAAGAAGGCACCTCTGGGAGAGACTCATTCTCTGCAAGGTGTAATCTCCTGCCAGCCCACTGCCTAGTGGACTTCACCCAAAGAGACACCTGTCATTCAGGAATTAAAACAAGTGACCTCACACAGAAATCATTTGTCTTTCTTACTTGAAGGGTTTTCATGAGCTGTTACTAAAATATTCTGTAATAGCATTTTCATTTAAAAGTAGTTATTATAACCTAAAATTTCTTTTGTGAGTTAAGTCTAGTATTAAAAAGGGATGCCTGAATATATGCCTGAAACAGAGAGACAGACAACTCTATAATATGAGGATAAAGTCTATGCTTTTATTATATCATCCTTCTAGTACTATATTCTGTCTAAAACATTGGGCTTGTAGAAATCACAAGTGAGCAATAATATTTTTTAAACTAAAGATTCAATAATATGACAAAAAAAGGAAAACAACTATGTTGGAGAAATACCAATTTTGCTTTTAAAAGGTAATTTATATATGATTTACTAATATAAGTCTTTATAATTTAAAAACCTTGAAATTAATAACAAACACTGGTTTCATAAAAGTATATTATATGATGGATCTACTCCTATTTAGTGCCAGTTCTACTCCTATTTATTTACTCTTAATTAAATTATAAAGTAGAATGGAATATGGCTTAGAAACAGTTTTATGGAATGAAAAGATTGGAGGACCAGGGTTTGAAAATATTTGGAAGAGATATTTTCTTAATCAAGATGTATTTGCTTCGTTAAATTGTTTTTTCCTATAACCACTTCATGCTGATTTTTACTGTGCTTAAATGGATTTGTCTGAATAATTGCCTTAAAGAAATACAATCAATATAAAGGAAGATAATATACCTTTTTTCGGAGCCAAAACTAAGCCATTCTATTTGTTTTATTCATGATTAAAGGTAAGTATCTCATTCATTAGAAATGATACTAAACACATTCTTCAGGAGATAGAGATAAGTCATTTAAATGTCTATAAAGTAAATAGCTTGTGTAGAATGATGATAAGATTGATTTAAAACACATCTGTAGTACAAATTTTAGAACGGTATAGACTTTTTTGTGTGATTTCTTTTCTTTTTGTAGATAAGCAATAAAAACCAATATACAGACAGTGCCAAGTTTGGTGAAGTACTTAAGGGAATTCCTGAAAACAGCACGTATGCTACTGAACCCACTTTTTGCAATCAGAAAACAAAAATCAAAAGCCTGTACTAGATATGAATAAATTGAGCTCTGGTAGCCTAGTAGTAGGAAACAATAATGCCAACCTAAAGGCAAATGGTTCAAATCCACCAACTGTTCTATTGGAGATAGATGGACAATATACTTCTTTGGAATTTACTTCCTCTGAAAACTTGCTGGAGGGTCAGCTATGAGTCAGTTTTGACTCGACAGTACTTTAATAATAATAATAATAATAATAATAATAGATATGAATAAAAGCTGTCATGTAGTGGGGTTAAGTGTTTTGTTGCTATTAAGTTTTTGCTTTCATAATGTCTTACTTTATAGTCTTAGGCCAACATGGAAGTGAGAGAATACTTAAGAATGGTGCTTTTCATGAAGAAATGCTCAGAATCAATGGCAGTAAGAAAGAGGCAAATCAAAACCACAATGAGTTGGAGCATGTCTTCATATGTCTGATGGCTATTTGAATATCTTACTCTGTGAAAATTCTTTCCATGTCTTCTGCCTGTTTTGTAATTGGGTTATCAGACTTTTTCTTGTGGAGGCCCAGGAGTATTCTATAAATTTCATTATGAGACCCTTGTCTGAAATGCTATTGCTGAATGTTTAGGTTTTCTTTTTACCCTGTTGGAAAAGTTTTTGATGAACAACGAGTGGAGGTGGGGGGAGGGAGAAGAATATATTTTGTGCATTAAAAGCTAATGACCAGATGAATCACAGGATGACATCAAGAATTTCATATGGATAGAAAGTGAAAGACCATTTAAAAGTTGAGTCAGGTTTCAATAGGACATTGTAAATAATGACATTGTAATTATTGTTACAACATGAAATGTATATGAATGACTGAATGAAAAAAGATGAGGGGAAAATGACAATAAAGGGGGGGGGAAGACAAAAACAAAACAAAACAAACTCATAATGAGATACCATATCACCCTAGTAGCAGTGGCAAAGTTTAACAGGGCAGCAAGCAATAAATGTTAGAGAGGTTGTGAAGAGGTGGGAACTCTCATACACTATTGATGGGATTGTAACATGATACAACCATTCTGGAAAGCAGTTTGGCGTTTATTAAAAAACAAATAAAACAGCACAGAAAAGCTCTGTATGAGTCAGGTATCCCACTACTATAATATACCCCAAGGAAATTAGATCTCAGACACAAAGGGAGACCTGTACACCAATGTTGATAACAATGTTATTCATCATTGCAAGAACAGGAAAATAGCTCAAATGCCCAACCATAATTTAATGAATTTAGAAATTGTAATATATTCACACAATAGAATACTATGTAGGAGCAATGATCTTGAAAAATCATACATAACTTGAAAGAGACTGGAGAGCATTGCACTGAATGAACTAACTAAGTCTCATAAAGACAAATACTGCATCAGACCATTATTGTAAAAACAGAAGGATAAGTAGTAAAACATGTATGGGGACTCTAAAGGAGAAGGTATGGGAGCAGAGGGGTGAAGATGGGTAGGGGAAAAACCACAGGGTTGCATAATTTGATGAATAGAGGAAGGGGGTGAAGTAAATGGAAAGGATCCAGCCAGGGCTTAAAAAGACAGGGTAATGATGGGCAAGGTCCTGTGGTGATTACTTTTATAAAACATAATGCTTGAGAATGATTGTATGAAACACAATATGAATGAAGAATAGTGTGAAACAGAATGTATACAAACTTTGTTAGCAAACTGGTACAAAATATAATAAAAAAAGAACTGTGCTTTAAATGGAAAGCACCAAACAGGTTTAACTTTGTGTTCAAACTCTTACAGTCCTAAAACCAAATCAATTGCACTTTTTTAATAGCCATCTTATAGGACAGAGTAGAACTGTCACATGAAATTTGCAAAGCTATAATCTTTATGATCTTTTACAACAATCACTTCAAATTCTCCCACTTTGAACATGCAAGCTTGTGTTATTAGCATAGCAAAGGTTATTGAAGAGTCTTCTTCCAATCTCTTAATTTTTTTATATTACTCTGATTTATTTACAATGTTTGAATACATTGTTTTTCTCAGAGCCCATATACCAAATAATCTCTATGTACAGATTGATTAAGTATGGAGAAAGGCTACAATCCTGACACACATCTTTCTTAATTTTAAGTCATATGGTGTTCCTTTGTCCTGTTTGTACAAAAGCCTGTTGGTCTAAGGTTCATATGGGCATAATTAAATATTCTAGGAATGCATAAATATTGACATAGTAGGCATTGGGGAGATGAGATGGACTGGCATGGGGCATTTTGAGTCAGATGATCATATGATATATTACTTCAGAGAAGAAAAGGTGAGAAATAAATGGGGTTGCTTTCATAGTTAAAAAAGTAATTTCTAGATCAGTCTTGAAGTACAACATTGTGAATGACAGGATAATATCCATACACATACAAGGAAGTCCAGTGAATACCACTATCATTCAGATATATGCACCAACAACCAGAGACAATCAAGAAGAAATAGATGATTTCTACCAACTTTTACAGTCGGAGATAGATCGAACATGCAATCAAGATGCATTGATAATAATGGGTGCCTGGAACGCAAAAGTTGGGAACAGAGAAGAAGAAAACAGTAGTTGGAAAACATGGGCTTGGTGACAGAAATGAAGCTGGAGATAGAATGATTGAATTTTGTACAATGACTTATTCACCGCAAATACATTTTATAAGAAACATAAACGCAGGCTATACACATGGATTTCACCTGATGGTATACATAGGAATCACATCGATTACATCTGTGGAAAAAACCGCTGGAGAAGTTCAATATCAGCTCTGAAAACTAGGCCAGGAGCTGATTGTGGAACAGACCACCAACTACTCCTATGCAAGTTCAAGCTGAAGCAGAGGAAAATGAAACCAAATCCACAGGAGCCAAAATATGACTTTAATTTCATTCCACCTGAATTTCAGAATCATCTCAGGAACAGGTTTGAGGCCTTGAACACTAATGAATGAAAACCAAATGAGTTGTGGTAGGATGTCAAATGTATTACCCAGGAAGAGTGCAAACGGTCATTACAAAGACAGAAGAGGGAGAAAAGAGCAAAATGGATGTCAGAAGAATCTCTGAAGATTGCACTGGAGCGTAGAGAAGCCAAAGCACAAGGAAGAATTCAAGATACGAAAGAGCTGAACAGAAGATTCTAAAAGGCTGCTCAGAATGACAAAGCAAAATATTACAATGAAATGTGCGAGGAGCTAGAGTC
>NW_006399886.1:2852568-2853646 GCF_000299155.1 Elephantulus edwardii | reverse complement strand
CCCCTTGTTGGAAATGACCCTCAAATACTGAGGGTTCTAGAAACAGTTAATCCCATGGGACTAGATTGCCTGTCCTTCTCCCACGGAGTAGCTGGTAACCTTGAACTGTGTGCTTTTGGGATTGCAGTGCAGCTTCTTTCCACTAGGCCACCAGAGTTTTCAGAGGCAGTAAATTGTTACAGAAGTTGACTGCCCTTCTTTCTCCTGCAGAATAACTGGCAGGTTTGAACTGTGTAACTTTAGGTTGACAGTGCAGCTCCTTGCCACTGGGTATCAAAAAAATATAAGTAAACACACATACACTCAAAACTTATTACCATCTATTAAAAACAAATTCATAGATGATAGTCTAGTGAGTTTTGTGCTGCTGTTATTTTTAGATGCCATTGAGATGAGTACAACTCATACTGACTCTAGGACAACAGATCTGAAACTTATCCTATCCTTTGCCGTCCTTATCATCTCTGACACATTTGAACCATTGCTGCAGTTACTGTGTCAATCCATCCCATTGAAAGTCTTCCTCTCTTTAACTGACCCTCTACTTTTCCTAGCATTATGCCCCTTTCTGAGGAATAGTCTCCCTGGTAAAATGTAAAAACAAAAGGAAAGGAAAAAAAAGTCAGATGAAGCTTTGTCATCCTTGCCTTGAAGGAGCACTCCTTATAATGAATGGAAAATTCAAGTTGCATTAAAGGCACTGGCAAAAATAAGGTCCCAGGAATTGATGTAACACCAATTGACATGTTTCACCTAACAAATGCAGCCCTGGATGTGCTCACCAGTCTAGGCCAGGAAATTGGGTGGACAGTTGCTTAATTGAATGATTGAAAAAGACCCATATTTGTTCCTAATCCTGTTGTTGTTCTTATGTGCCCTCAAGTCGTTTGCGACTCATAGTGACCCTATGTACAACAGCCCTAAATCCTGCTCTATCCTGCGCCAACCACACTGCCTCTGACACACCCATCCCAATTACCCCAGTCACAGAACCAATCCATCTCATAGGGAGTCTTCCCCTCCTTCGCCGTCCCTCCACCCTCCCAAGCATGATGTCCCTCTCCAAGGACACGTCCCT
>NW_006399886.1:2825387-2839428 GCF_000299155.1 Elephantulus edwardii | reverse complement strand
AGGAGCTAGAGTCGGAAAATCAAAAGGGCCGAACTCGTTCAGCATTTCTTAAGCTCATGGAACTGAAGAACAAATTCAAACCTCAAGTTGCTATAATCAAGGATGCTTTAGGCAGAATATTAAAAGATCCAGGAAGTATTAAAAGAAGGTGGAAGGAATATACTGAGTCATTGTGTCGAAAGGAATTGGCAGATACAGAAGAATTTAATGAAATAACATTTGCGCAAGAGTCTACGGTGATCAAGGAAGAAGTTGAAGCTGCTTTGAAGGAAAAACAAGCAAAAAAAATAAGCAGGGTTTAGGGCTGTCCATAGGGTCATTATGAGTCGCAAATGACTCGACTGCACATAACAAGAACAACATTAGTGCTCCCATTCTGCTTGATGTAGCCATGCTTTGTTTTGATCCACACAATCAAATGCCTACACAGGTCAGTAGGGCACAAATAGGCATTCTTCTGGTATTCTTTGCTTTGAGCCATTTTCCATGCCACATTGGGAATGATATCCCTGGTGCCATGGCCTCTTCTAAATCCTGCTTGGACTTCTGGTAGTTCTCTGTCTATGATCTGTTCTAGACATTTTTTTTCATGACCATCTGCAAAATTTTGCTTGCATGGGCTGATAATGATATTGTTCTATAATTTCCACTATCTATTGTGTCACCTCTCTTGGGAATAGGGGAAAATATGGATCTCTTCCATTCAGTCAACAAGATGACCGTATTTCAAATTTCCTGGCATATTGATGAGACTGATGAGCACGTCCAGGGTTATATCTCTCAAGTGACATATTTCAATTGCTATCTCATTGATTTCTGGAGCCTTGTTTCCCCCCAATTCCTTTAGTGATACTTGGGCTTCTTCTTTTACTACTTTTGGTTGTTGATCAGATAGTACTATACTGATCATACAGTACTTCCTGAAATATTTCAATATCAGTCAATTCTTTTTGATAATGTAATTCTATGTGTTACCTCCCTCTACTTTTGATACTTCTGGTATCATTCAAGATTTGGTACATGTTGTGTACTGTTGAGTCAGAACCAATCCAGAGCTGACCTTCTGGCAGGTTTCCAGAGGCAGTGAATTGCATGGAAGAGATTGCCCATCCTTCTCCTGTGGAGCAGTTGGTGGATCTGAATTGCATGTTTTTTGAATTGCAGCACAGCTTCTTGGCACTAGGTCATCAGAGCTCCTCAGTTTGCACATAAACATCTCTGATAATTGCAACTTGAAGCTTGAATTTGTTTTTCAGTTCTTTCAGCTTGAGAAATACCAAGTCACTTCTTCCCTTTTTATTATCAAATTCTAGGTCTCTGCAAATTCTTTTATAACACTTTGCTTTATCTCCTCAAATTGCCCTCTGAAATCTTCCATTTAGTTCTTTTCAACATCTCTTTTGTTTTGGCTTCTTGACATTCTAGTGCAACTTTCAGGATCTCTTCTAATAATCATTTGGGTCTTCACCTCACACATTTTGGGCATATTGTTAGGAGAGGTAATTCGTTGGAAGAGAACATCATTCTGGGGAAGATGGAGGGGCAGTTAAAGAGAGTAAGATCCTCAAACAGACGGATTAGCATGGTGACTGTAGCAATGGCCTATTAAGTGTGTCAGAGATCTTGAGGATGGCACAGGAGAGGAGAGTTTTCACATACATCTGTTGTTCATAGAGTTGCTATGAACTGTACTTGAGTAGATAGCACCTAATAACAACAACAATAATCATTATGAGAAGAGTTCTAGTGGGAGAATGACCAAGCTCTTAGCTAATAAACTAATAGTTATTATGCAGAAGAAAGATGAAGTAGTCTAATTATGTAAAGATTATAAATTTAGGAATTCTATGGGAAGTTATGATCATGGCTATATGGCCACTATGAGGTGGAACCAACTCAATGGCAATGACTTTATTTTACTCATTTGTGAATTTAAAAAAGCTTACTATATTCACTTTCCCACTAATGACATATAGAAAAAAGCAGTAAGGAAAAATGTGGACACCAGTGTCAGATAACTTATGTTCCAATGATTTGACAACAACAGAACAAACATAAACATATTCACACCCTTGCTTCAGTTCACTCCACTGAAAATCTGGGATAACAATGTTCTATCTCATAGAATTCCTCCTCTCCCTTAAATGATGTTAAGGGCACTTTGATTGCTTAGTGGGTGAAGTGTTGCACTGCCATTCTCAAAGGCTAATGTTTTGAATCTACTAGCTGCTCCATGGTGGAGAAAGAGGAGTGATCTCTTCATGTGATTTACAGTCTCTGGATTTTATCTCGGGAGTCAGCTATGACTTGACGACATAGAACAAAAAGAAACAGATGCTACATTCTAATTTTGTCTGTTTTAGGTGGAATTATTGCCCTAAAAAATATGTTGATATCCTAACCCCCTTTATGTGTGAATCTTATAAAATTTGAAAATGAGATTTTTCGTTTGTTAATGTGGCTAGACTAGAGTAGGGTAGGTACAAAATCTAATCCCTTCTAAATACTATTTTAGAAAAAGGGAAGAAAGGCAGGCAGAAAGAGAGAGGGAAAGATTTCATTTGACAACTGAAGTAGATGTATCTATAAGGAGCAGAAATTCCAAGGATTGTAGGCAAAAACTATATACAACAAAATAATGGACAGATTAAACTATGGTATATTCACATAATGGAATGTTATGTGGCCTTGAAAAACAATCACATCTCACATCATACTCGAAAATCACCGGAAGGTGGATAAAAAACTTGAGAATAAAGCCCCAAACCATAAAGTTTATAAGCGACAACCTGGGAACAAGCATAGAATCCCTAGTCTATGGTACAAGAAGACTACCAAATATAGCCAGAAATGTACAATCTAAAGGGGATAAAATTGATGAATGGGATGTTCTAAGGATTAAATTCTTGTGTTCATAAAAAACTTTTTTTCATCAGGGTGAAAAGACAACCTCCTCACTGGGAACAAACATTTGGCAATATCATCTCAGACAAGAGTCTCATAATGGAAGTTTATAGAATACTCCTGGGTCTCCACCAGAAAAAGTCTGATAACCCAATTACAAAAGAGGAAAATGAAAAGGAAAGAATTTTCGCAGAGGAAGATATTCAAATGGCCAACAGACATATGAAGAAATGCTCCAAATCACTGGAAATAAGAGAGATGAAAATAAAAACCACAATGTGATACCATCTCACCCCAGTAAGCAGCTGCAAAGTTTAACAGGACAGTAAGTAATAAATGTTGGAGAGGATGTGGTGAGATAGGAACTCTTATACATTGTTCGTGGGATTGTACAATTATACAACCACTCTGGAAGGCAGTTTGTTTCTTCCTCAAAAAGCTGAACATAGAAATTCTATATGACCCAGCTATTCCATTTCTTGAAATATACCCCCGGAAAATGAGAACTGAGGCTCAAATGGAAACTTGTACACTAATGATCATAGCAGTATTATTCACCATCACAAGAACATGGAAAAAGCCCAGATGTCTAACCACAAATGAATAGATTGAGAAGTTGTGGTACATTCATACAATAGAATACTATACAGCACTCAGGAGCAATCGTGATTTTTGTAAACAACTACCTAACTTGGGAGGGACTGGAGAGCATTATGCTGAGTGAAGTAACTCAGTCCCACAATGACAAATATTGTATAAAACCATTATTGTAGAGTGAGTACGAGGATCCAAGGTGGGGGGGGGGAGATGGAAATAGAGGGGTGAGGATGGGGAGATAGGGTATTAATCATTGGGTTCCATAATTCAATAGGTGGATGGGGTGAAGGAAATGGGAGGCTCTTTTGTGAAAAACAATGTATTCAAACTTTGTAAATAAATATGAATAAATAAAGTTTAGGAATGGTGCAATGGAGGAAAAATGCCAAAAAGCAATGAACTCATAATGTATTGCAAAACATGGAGAAGCTGGAGGTCTTTAAATTGAGTGAAATATCTCAGTCACAGAAGGACAAATACACCACTGCTACAAAATAGGACTGATAGGGAGAGAATGGGAAAAGAGTGGGTAGATAATGAACATTGTAGTAGGACAAATGCAGGAAAATCAAAAGGAATATATAATTAGGCACTTTATGTAAGACAACAATCTGGAACAAGGGGTTCATTGCTGGGTGGGCTGGGGCGGGGAGGAAGGAGGTAAGAAAATGTGCAATGAAAAAAAATAAATAAAAATTTTAAAAATAAAAAGAGAAAACTCTCAAAAACTCAGTGCCATTGAACCAGAACCAACTCATAGCTGACACGTCAAGGTTATACATCACATCACACAGGGAAAGACTGCCCATCTTTCCCCAACAGAGAACTGCTGATGGATTCTTAAAGTGGTAGCATCTTTGGATCAGCAAAGCAACTCCCTACTAGCCCATCAGAACTTCCCAGACACTAGGAGAGAAGCCCACACAAGGAACTGGCACAATTAAGGCACTTGTTTAGATTTTAAAATGCCAGAAGAGAGTGACAATAATGTCTGTTCTTTAAAATGACAGATTTCATGGTGATTTGTAATGTGAGGACTAGGAATTTAAGAAACTGTGAAACTTTTAGTATTTCATTCTTTTGCTCAGCTCACCCTTCTTCTTAAGACCTAATTCAAGTAAAACAGTACTTAAGAGTTCCTATTTGAATGAAGTACAAGCCAGCTCTGTGGAAGACAAATGCAGGCCTGCTGGGATCATGCCCTTAAGGAACTTGCAGCTCAGTGGCGAAGATTAAATGCATATAAAATACCATTATAATATAAATTAGAACAGAGAAGCACACTAAGGAAGATACTAAAAACATGGCACTAAGGGGTTCAAATGAAATAAAAATTACTTCATGCTGAGACTAATTAAAGAAAAATTAATGAAGGCACTGACATTTAATCTGAGCACTAATGAATAAAAGAAATTTGACCATATAAATATAGAAGAAGATTTAAGATGAAGGCCACTAAATTTGCAAAAACCAAATTATAAAGAACAGGGAAGTGTTAAAATTGAACTTTAGGACAAAGACTAAGACGGGGTTATGGTTAGAGATCTATGTAAATCTTAGTTGCAAAGGACTTTAATTTTCAGATTGAGAAGTTTGGTGTTTTTACTGTATACAATGAGAAATCATGAATTTTAAAGTAGGAAATTGATATAACCTCAGTGTCATCTAATTCCTAAATAGCATGCCTCCGGAAACTCTATGAACTTTGATAAATGTCAGTAGTTGTAAGAGGGGCTTCAGGCCTTTTGTTCATAGGGTCGCTATGAGTAGTGGTCAAGTCAAAGGCAATCAACAACGACAACAAGTAATATGCTAACAATATTACTATGGCAACACTTATCATAGTTCAACTGGCATAGATGTGACCAGTTTCATGTTTGTAAACAGTCATTACATCTGGAAAAAACAATAGTGACAGAGTTAAAAAAAATTCTATAAATTCCTCTGGGAATACAAGGGAGGTTTTCTTTTCTTTTTTCTTTTCTTTTCTTCTCTTTCTTTCTTTCCTTCTTTCTTTCTTTCTTTCTTTCTTTCTTTCTTTCTTTCTTTCTTTCTTTCTTTCTTTCTTTCTTTCTCTCTCTCTTTCTCTCTCTCTCTTTCTCGCTTTCTTTCTCTCTCTCTCTCTCTCTCTCTCTCTCTCTCTCTCTTTCTTTCTTTCTTCTATTTATTTATTTTTTAAGGGAGATTTTCTTATTTCAGTTAGAAATGGAAAGTGAATCGTGAGCTAATCTCTGGATGAGAAATAAGCTAGATGATGTAGGGAAAGAGTACAATTTCCCCTAAGTAGAAATACAGAAAATAAAGGTAAACAGTCATGAAACTGAATAGCGTATGTAGATAACAAATACTCTATAAATTGTGTTTACAGAGAGTAACATGGACATGTACCAAATAGCAGCTTGTTGTTGAAGAGCACTGTAAGCCACAGTAAAGCACATGCATTTAAGATATTCTATATATCAGTTAAATGGGAGAGCAAACCCAGTATAGTGGGTACATTAATATTCCACATAAAGATTAGAGAGCTCTGGTGACCTACTGTTAAGAAGGTGTGCTGTAACCAGGAAGGCAGGTGGTTTCAATCCACCAGCTGTTCTATGGAGAAGAATAGCCAATCCACTCTCATTTACTTAACTGCCTCAGAAAACCCACCTGCGTGTCAGCTAAGGGTTAGTTCCAAATAAGCAGTACACAATAACAACAACAACAGATCAGGAAAAATTAATAGTATCATAGAAGATTGAAAGGGTGTTATGGAAATATGAGAGTTTGTGCTGGGGAAATCATCAGGATAGTCTAACTGGCTGGATATGCATTCAAGAAACATAAAAAATCACGTAAAACCCACCAGGTTGTCAGCTATGTGTTGGTTCTGGGTAGATAATACATAATAAAAATAACAACATCCCAAGGGAGTTCTAGTGGCTTAGTGGATAAGGACTTGAACTGTCAATCACATGACAGGTGGTTTGAATTTACCAGCTTATTTCACCAGAGGTGAGTGATGGGCAATCTCCTCCCATTCAACTTACAAACCAAAAATCCAGTAAAGGATAAGCTCAGGATGAGTGAGTCCAGACTGGATGGTAATGAGTTTGAGGAAGGTGGTTGTTATCGGTTTTGGGGGTTTTATTTTTGCTTGTTTGTTTTTACATATTCAAAACATGGTTTTGGTTGAATCAAGTGGAAATAAACAACTCTGCATCATTTTAAAAGTGCAGCCATTGTATGAAATAAATTTCAAGGAATACTTATCATTAGTTGATGCACACATATTTTTAACTGTATCTATACATTACTCTGACCAAACATTATTTTACAACATATAAGGGTAGAATGAAATACAAATGGATATTTAAATCCCTTCAAATTAAACGGAGTCAAGGAATATTGATAAAATAAAGAAAAATCTTTTTAATTTGCATGAATTCTAGCATAATTGTTTTCTTTTTGATGCCAAGACAATATTAGGGTACATAAATCTGGTTTATAATGGAGTCTTACCCATCTCCTATTTCTATAAATTTAATACACATGGCCTCTGGCCAAATAGTTCATCTATGCACTAGCTGAGTGGTACCAAAAGAAGAGGGAAAGGATAGAGATGTTTTTTTCTGTCTGTACAATTGCAATTGAAACAAAGTTTCTCCCTAAAACCCTAGTCAGCGGCTTGGTGGTAAGATTCAGCGGCAGAATGCTTTAAGTATACAGCAGATAGCACTATGCTTTTTTGGTCATTGTTTTGCTTTGTTATTTTTTTCCAGAAACTCTGAGTCTTTAGGATAGGTTAGTTGATGCAAAACAAATTGATGTGTTACAAATAAATTATGCAAAGTTCATAAACTCTGGAGGCAAAAGTCTTAGAGAACTGTGCTGTTAACCTAAAGCTCAGTTTCTCTGAGGTTTTGAATTCACCATCTGTTTTGTGGGACAAAGAGAGGCAATCTTCTCTTCTGTAATTTACAGCCCTAGAAACCCAATGCAAGGCCAGCTTTCAATTAGTTCCAACTCTTTGGGAACTGGTTATTTTTACCTTTATTTCTGGGTTTTCATCAATAGTAGTACTGAAGGATAATTTGAGAATCTGCTAAATAATGCTGGTATTGGCCACAAGTTGTTACAGACACTTGGCACCTGTTAATGGTGTTAACTGTACAAAATATTTAAAAAATCTCTAGAAATTATATAAATAGAAGTGGTACAGTGAAGGCTGTATCACCAAGCCTAGAATTCTTCATGAAATTCTATCCACCAGAAATACATAGGAAAATGATCTATAAAAGGGTGGAATTATCAGGAAAGTATTTGCCCCTAAAAAGGCTTTAAATAATAGCCTTGGAAACAAGGATGACAAAACTTTTTCTTATCTATTTTTAGGTTTATCAGAAGAGATATAGAATTACAGATGCAGAAGTATAGATGTAGAATTATATCATGAGTTAAAAAAAATAATTATATCATGCTTGGTAAAGTCAGCGAAGGAGAAAAAAGATCCTCCATGAGACAGACTGACACAGTGACTGCAGAATGGGCTCAGGTACAATGGACACTGTGAGGATGGTGCTTGACCAGGCAATATTTCATTCTGTTGTATATAAGCTTGCTATGACTTGGGACCAATTTGATGGTGCTTAAAATCAACAAAAACAACATGTCTTTTCAAGATTAAAATTACCAGATAATATTAGAATGACAAATGAACACTTAAGTGAGGTCCTGGAATATAGTATATTTGGAAAAGGATTACAAGAAAACCACTCTGACACACTGGACATTTTCTTCACAGCAAACCTCAAGAAACAGGAAAAAATCCCCATGAATTATGAAAAGAGATTTCTACTATATAGTCAATATGTAAAATCCGTAGTTAAGTATTGGCTATTTAATAATTAGGCTGGCGCTTCCCTTACACATATAGTCTAGAAATTATTTCAAAAGACTGGGAAAAATACACACACATCACGTACACACTTCTGAAGAAGACTTATAAATCAATAAATGTTTTGCAAAAAATACAATGCTGATAAAACCAAAACCATTTTAAAAATTGGGTTTGTAACTAGGATGGGTTTAGAGAGCCAGAACTTTGTTGTCACCACCAGCCACCTTCCCAATTCAATCAATAGTACAATAATTTAGTACAATAAATTGTACTAAACATATCTGGTAGGATTTTAAAAGGAAAATGAGACTTGAAATATGCCCCTGATAAACTTAGAGTGTGTGTTTACTAACTAACCCTGGTCAATGAACGTTTTAACTGTGAGCAAGTGAGAAATTTCATTACTCAGACATCTTTGCCTCTCATTGTGCTAGTGATTCTTCTGTGCAGCAAAAAAATTTTGTGACTCCAGCCTTCACTGCCAGTTCTTCAGTATCATGTACTTTCTACTATCTTCCAATCTGGTGCTTTTCACAAACATTCAGTTTCACACATCACGTTCCTTCTGCCTCTTCACATCTTACTGTGCTGCTGTTCATTCAGACACTTACCTACATTCTACACAAAGCTCAAGACAAGTGTCTTTGCATTTGACTATTTGTATTCCTCACAGCAAGAGTCCTCTCTTCTAAGGCTTTCTGATTTCAGCCTCTGTGACTGAAAAAGTTATAGAATGTGTGCTGGTGACTGCCACTAGGACGAAAGGGTCTAAAGAAATATAGACAGAGACAATAAAAGCAGCTGCCTGGTACCAACTGCCCCAGAAAGTCGGCCGTTTTCTTTACATAGAGGTAAAACAAACCTCACTTCTAGGCAGCAGTTGTTAGTTCAGTTATAACTGAGTAGGATAATATTTTATATCATATTGAAAACTAAAGGCAGAGGGACAAAGTTTCCCTGAATCAATAACTTACATAATGAATTTGCTTCTTAATCCACAGGATATGAGAAACGACCATTTAAAAATTATTTATAGACTATCCTAGATAGAGTTGGCAAAAATATGGAGCAAAACTCCAAAATATAAATGGCCCAGGCTTCTTTTCTGATATTATCTGATGGAGAATAGTAGAACTCTTGAGAGTATGACACTTAATCAACTCTTCTAGCCTGCAGCAAAACTCACCTCCAAGCGCAACTCTCAGCCAAACAATAGGTAGGCCTGTAGGGTGAATAATAACATTAGGGAAACAAAAGATAAAAAGAATAATATTTGATAAAGGATAAAACTCAAAGGCAGAAAGAGGTAGGAAAAGGGTTAATGGAAATGAGAATCAATGAGAAGTGAGACAAGAACAATTATATCAGTGACATTGCAATTAATGCTATAAAACAAAATGTGCAAGAATGTCTGAATGGACAACAAATTAGCTTTGTAGCATTTCTCTCGGATAATAATAAAGAGAGAAAGAAACGAACATATAACTATTTACACTTAGAAAAGTTGAGAGGAACTTTCAGGTGTTTTTTGAAAGGAATGTTTGTGGTCATGATTTCCTTAGAGTGTGATCTCACAAGAAACTTTTCTTAAGGTTGTACGCTATCATATATTTAAAGTGTAAGTATTTAGTTACTTCTTATTACTATCAGAGCTTTGAGAAAGAGCTTTGCAGTTACATCCTCAGGATATTTTAAAGACATGAAATCTACTTAGGAAAGAAAATGCACATAAAAGCTCTGCTTCTCACACATCACTAGTGTGGGTCACCATTCTCTGTTAGATCCAGATACAACCTATTAAGAAGAAGTAACAAAGAGGGGATTATTAAACCATGATCAAAGGTCAGTTCCCATATGGTCCACACACTGCTAGTTTTGTGAAACTCGAGTTATTATCACCTCTGCAGGCTCAGAGACTAGCAGAATGGGCAGAGACCAAAGGGACATAAGTCTGTGAAGGGGAGCGGGCAGAAAAGTCTCCTCTTAGCCCCAAGAACTCTTTTGAAGTGGCATTTCATTAAGTAAGAGCAACTTGTATTCCCTGGTGAAACTGTGAAACAGATTTGAAAAGCATAAAATCCTTATTTATGACAGGAATGTTTGAAATTCAAAAGATAAATGCCATTCTGAATCCAAGCATGTTCTAGGTATCTAATATGTAACGGGACACAGCTGTAATAACAGCCACTGGACCATGGGTCTCTCTATATCATGTCATTAACTGACTTGTTATATGTTGAGCTCCTGGCCCTTTTAATAAGGGCCACTGGGGTAAAAAATAAATATATCATGTACAGAACATCTGTGGTTTGATCACAAAGCACTACTCATATCATCTTTCAAGTTACATCTTAGCTACAATTGGCATCCTTCTAAAAATGGATCTGAGAGAAGTATAAATTATAAAATGATAGGTTTATTATTTTGTTTATTAACAAAAGGAAAAATATAAGAATGGCTTGTGCTATTCTCTGGATAACATGACATCTATTTTCATTACAGTTTTAGCATATTCTTTTGGGGTCAAAACAATAATGTTTGCTCTGTGTAATATCCTGAAGGTGAATAATTTATATGTGATGTGTTCACTGTGGAAAGAAAAACAAGTGTTCCAGTTAGTCAGGTGCCATATTTCGGATTCAGCAATTTAAGAACATGAAAGGAATAGAAGCTGTTTTCTGTTACTGCTTTACTCTTGCTTTACATATTTAAAAATATGACTATCAGATTCTATGAGACTTTGTTTCAGGTCCTTGATGGTTTGTTATAAAATAATGTTGCTCTCTTTTAAAAGGATGAAATAAGTTGTGCTGCTTATCAACAGGCATGTGGTTCAAATCCATCACCAGGTATTTGCTTCAAGGTAGAAAGATGGGCAATCTCCTCCATGTGACTTACAGCCTCTAAACACTTTCTGGAGAGTCAGCTGTACATTGATTCCAACTCACTGATACACAACAACAACTCAAGTTATACAGCAGTTTCAGACCACTATTAATAATACATATATTATGAAATCTTAAATTATAAATAATAGCATAGCTTTAAAAACCTATAGGTTTTGTTGGTTTTAAATAGAGAGTAAAAGGAGGGGGAAAGGGGAAGTTATAAAGCATTTTCAGTAAACTACACAGATATGATGCTGACATGAAACCAGGATGATAGTAATGGGATTGGGTATAAAGAATTAGAGAAAGAGTCAAATCAATAATGCCTTCAACAGATGCAGAGGACTGGAAACTTTCATGCATTGCTGGTGTGACTTCAAATAGGTATAACTCCTCTGGAAGGTGTCTGACATTTCCTCAAAAAAGCTGAACATTGAAATCTCATACAATCCAGCTATTCCACTGCTAGGAATATACATCAAAGAAATAAGAACAGAGACAGTAATGAATATATGCACACCTATGCTCATAGCAGTATTCTTCACAATAGCAAGAAAAAGGAAATAGCCCAAATGTCTATTAACAAATAAATGGATAAATCTTGGTAACATTCACACAGTGGCTAAAGACTATGCAACAGAAAAGAACAACAATTACATAAAACACCCTATAAAAAGTCTAGAGAGCATTATGCTGAGTGAAAGAACTCAGTCTCATAAGGACAAATACTGCATATCATTATCATGAAAATAGGATAACAGAAATATGTGTATAAATATTCAAAAGGGAAAGGGGACAGGGAAAAGTGGGTGAGAAAAGGGGAATGAAGAAATCACCTAGATAGTAGATATTAGTGGGATAATGGGGGTGAAGGAATAGAAAACATTCAATAGGGACTTTAAAATATGAGGGGTTAATAGAACATAGATCAATAATAATTAATTATAAAAATACAATGCAAATGAAAGATTATATAAAACAATGCTCATGCATGTGACACAATGTATATACACGATTATATGCAAACAAAAAATACATTTAAAAAAAGAATACCTCTAATATCTTCACTTGGATAACTGTAAGAAGCACATAACTATTGTCTGTCATGGGAACCTATGTTATTAACCCTTTGATAATTACTGTATGTATAATCCTCCACGTGGGAAAAAATGTACTCATCAGGCTTTCCAATCTTACCCTGACGACTCAAGAATTTATTTCAAGTGATATATGGGGAGATATTTCCCATTTCAGTTGTTTTGTTGTTGTCGTTATGTATCATTGAGTCACCTGCTACTCATAACAACCCCCTCCCATACTGCAGCCCTAAACCCTGCTTTATCCCTTGCCAATCTTATTGTCTCCAAGACATCTAGCCCCATTACCCCAGTGACTGACACAATCTCATTGAGGGTCTTTGTCTTCTTTACTGTCCCTCCACCCTCCCAAGCATGATGTCCCTCTCTAAGGACAGGTCCCTCCTTACAACATGTCCAAAGTATGTCAGACAAAGCTTCAGAATCCTTGCCTCCAAGGAGCAACCTAGCTTCATCCTCTCAAGGATTCACTTGTTTGTTCTTCTAAGAGTCCATGGTATATACAATACTTTTCTCCACCACCACAGCTCAAAGGCATCAACTTGCCTTCTGTCATCACTAGTCATTGTCCAGCTCTCTGATGCATAGCAAATAATTGCAAAGATATGGCTTGTACCAGGCGCACCTTAGTCTTCAGATTGACATCGTTGCTCTTCAGTACTTTGGAGACATCTCTGACAGCAGACTTTCTCAATGCAATTTGTCTTTTAATTTCCTGGATGCTGATACCAAGAGTGATGATTGTGTTACTTGTTTGTATTTATATTATAAAGTTCTCTATTCATATTTCAGAAAAACAAAAAGAAGCTTGATTTAAATTCAATATTTAGTCATAAAAGTCCTGGCAGTGTGTGGTAAAGCAAAATAACAGTAATAGCTTGTCTGTAAAGTCATATCAATGTATTTAAAGAACATGAACTTTGAAGTAAAAACAGTCTCAGCTCAAATCTGTACTCAGCCACTTTAGTTAGATGAATAAGGTTAATTAGTGATTATTTTAAAGGGGCTGTTTCTCCAAGAAATAAGAGCAATAGTCATGTGTATGTGTGGGTATATGTGTGTGATAATTTTCTAGAGATATCTTAGGGCTTAAATGATACTTATGCAATGCCTAACACATTGTTTGGCAAACAAGAGGCGCTCCATATTTACCTGCTATCTTCAATAGTAAATACTCTTATTGTGGTCAACAATATATAATCTATTTCAACAACTCCCAAGTGTGTACAAATATATTAAAAGCATCTAGAACAGTTTTTCTAAAGCAAAATAGCAAATGATATTAGAGAAATGCTTAGTTACCAGAATATACTTAATCTCATTGTAACATATTTATGAAAATGGATTAAAAATAAAACATCTCTAACAAGGCTGGCTAGGATTCATTTAAAAGTACTTATTTGAGAAAGATGTACAAGTTCAAATTGAGGCCAAAGAAAGTGAAAAATCATGAGAACCAAAGTATGATCTTGAGTCTATCCCACCTGGATTTAAAAATCATATTAAGAAAAGATTTGACATCCAAGTAGATATATGCATACCCATGTTTATCGCGGCTTTGTTTACAATAGCAAGGTAGAGAAGCTGTGGTATATTCGCACAATGGAATACTGTGCTGCATTGAAAAACAAGGAAGTCATGCAATATTATTCAAAATGGGTGACCCTGGAGGA
>NW_006399886.1:2801006-2824222 GCF_000299155.1 Elephantulus edwardii | reverse complement strand
CTTTTTCCTGTTTGTCTGTCTTATTATTAATAATTATAAAAATACTTTACCCTCGGTCTGCAACAGGATGCTCAAGAACACCAAATATCAGTCTGGAGACTAAGGTGGGCATGATCCAGACTATGGTCTTCACAATGACTTGCTATGCATCAGAGAGCTGGACAATGACTAATGATGACAGAAGAAGGATTGGTGCCTTTGGGATGTAGAGAAGATTGTTGGATATACCATAAACTGCCAAAAGAATCAACAGGTCACTCCTAGAGATGGTAAAATAAAGATTCTCCTTGGAGGCTAGGATTTTGAAACTCTAGCTCACATACTTTGGTCTCATGGTCAGAAAGAATCAGTTCTTGGAGAGGGACATCATGCTTGGAAGGGTGGAGAGACAGTGCAAGAGAGGAAGAACCAGGATGAGATGGATTAACTAGTTTCTTTCTAGGAAGTTTTGGTGGTGTAGTTCCTAAGAAGTTGGGGTGCTAATGGAAGGCCATATCTCTCTGGTGGTTCTAATTTACCAGTGGCACCACAGGAAAAAGGCAGGAAATCTCCTACTCTGTGAATTACAGCCACCAAAAACCCATTGAATGGTCAGCTGTTAGTTCAGACATAGTATAAATACTTTTGAGAGTAAAGTAAGGTGGCTATTTTATATTTTATATATAATTTTATATAAATATAAATATGAATATGAAAAAGAATAGGAATAGGAGTAGAAATAATAGAAATAGAAATATCTATCTATCTATCTTTGGATATATCTTTTGTAGATATGTATTGCCTAATGTTCGTCTTTATAAATCCTTTAATTTATACTCATTTTTAGATTCTATCTTACCCTAAATAGCACAAGTATCAAATATCAAACTTCCCATTAAATAGAAATAGTTCTACTGTACTTTCCCATGGATGCCTCAGTGTCTACACAACATTTATATAGGTACTGATGTACATGCACACGTGTGTGTGTAATTCTATGTGTATAAATGTATATAGATGTTCACACAATTATGTGTATAATTAATAAAATGAGAATCATTTACTACATCAAGGGTCATTATAAATAATATATATGAATTACAGTTTTTAATATCCCAGCACAATCACTCCAAAGTAGAATTTTACAGAATGTGACCTCACACATTTCAATATTTATTTACAAATTCATTTTTATTTCTTTCTTTTTAAATGAGAACTTCTGTAACCTTCTGTTAGAGTAGACTCAATGGACAGCATGGCTGTGCTGGAGACTGGATACAAGGACTAATTTAGCATCATGATAGTCACACTTGTTCTTTCTAGATTATTCAACCCTTACAAGAATCCCTGCACAGTATTTACATAAAATAGAAATGGAAAGATTACACTGATCCAAGATAGTTCAAATATTCCTTGGCATTTGTTTTAAAACAAGACAGAATATAAATGTAAAAACATAGCAACAGCAATTCCACTAAACTTAAGTGTACAAAAAAGACTGACAGGATTAGTAAATTATGTGGGAGTTACTGTACTTACAGCTTGACATTTAATACAATCAGTTTCTACTTTGTCTTCAAGATGGTTTTTATTCAAGTCATATTTGTTTTAAATTTAAATTATTATTAGATTATTTTTCAGATGCAGATAATTAAACTTGTGTAACAACAACAACAACAACTAGGTAAATGGAGGAAAACTAAGAAATTATCTTTTATATTTTTACTTTTACAAAAAGATGAAATAAGCCCTGTGGTACATAAGCTATTCAGAAGCTCAAACTATACAACAGGAATTTAGAGGACTATTAATATGTTTCTATAAATGTCCCAGAATTCTATACTCCTATAATGCAAATTTTAATGCTGTAGAGATAATGTGCATGGCACAGTATAGGGCAGGGTTCAGATCTGATATTTTTAGTGTCACTATGAGTCATATTCATTTTGATGGTATATAACAACATTCCAAAATGCCAGAGTAATAATGTCAGTCTTGAGACTAAGAAGCGCCTGATCAAGGCTGTAGTCTTTGCAATTACTTGCTATGCATCAGAAATCTGGACAAAGACTAGGCATGATACAAGGAGAATTAATGCCTTTGAGCTGTGGTGCTGGAGAAGAGTATTGAATATACCATAGAATGCTAGGAGAACAAACAGGTTCATCCTAGAGAGGGTGAGACCAAGCTATTCCTTCGAGGCAAGGATTCTGAAGCTTTGTCTGACGTACTTTGGACATGATGCAAGGAGGAACCAGTGCTTGGAGAGGGATGCCATGCTTGGGAGGGTGGAGGGACGGCGCAGGAGAGGAATACCCTCTATGAGATGGATTGATTCAATGACTGGGGTAATAAGGGTAGTTGTGTTAGTGATAAGTTTGGCACAAGATAGAGTAGGTTTCAAGACTATTGTATATAGGGTTGCTACGAGTTGCAAGTGACTCGACAGCACATAATAACAACAACAATTTCTACACACACAAAGAAAGAAAATATGCAGTGTTTGTGCAAAGCCCTTTCATCCTTAAACATGTTGTGTACCATCAACTTAGAATTAGCTCATGGCTTACCTTGAAGCAGGTCTTCAGAGGCAGTAAATGATTGCCTATCCATTCCCCAGGCAGCAGCTGGAGTATTTGAACCACATGCCTTAGTGATTGCAGCACAGATTCTTACCACTAATTCACCAGAGCTCTCTATCATGATAGGATATTATTTTTCCTCTTCAGCATGAATCATAGGAATGAAAATATCCTAACAGTGTAGAACAGATACTTTGGACTTTCACAGTCAAAACTAAAAAACCAAACCTGACAACTTATTTGGCAAGTGCTTGACAATGTATAGTGGCACAGGAGCATTTTCTATCTTTGACCTTGACATTCTTTGGCTTGGTAAGAATTTCACAGCCCTTGCATATGGGGTGTCATCCAACATACTTATAACAGATTTCAACATTTATCACAATAATTTTCTGATAGATGGCAGTAAAATTATTGAAAAAAGAGACAGGGACAGTGGTATTGTATAGGTTAGCATCTATGCTAAGGGTATAAAATAATAAATTAATAATAATTGCTAACACTGAGATAAAATTTTTGGAGACATTACAATATAATGAAAAGTTTATTATGAAAAAATATATAGAAAAATTTAGTTATGGTTAATATACACTGTGGTAATAGATTTGCTTTTGAGAATTAGAGAACATTTTCTTGCTAAACATTTTATTTATACCATTTTAAAGTAATTTGCATATATTGCAAAAAAGTTCTTGTTCTATAACAACTTAATATATTTAACTTAACTTGATTCTAGAATAGCAGAAAAAAACACTCAAGAAAACTGTAACTATATCCCCAGACACATATCTGTGCCATTATCTGGAGCTGTATTAAGGATCAAAAATGACCACTATTCCAGAATTCAATTTAGATCTTGGAAGCTCCCAGACTGCCTCTGGTTGCAAGTATTCCACATTATTGCCGTTTCAAGTTCCTATAAAGATTTTTAAAAACTGTCAGGACAATATATGACTGAGCTTTTGTTCAGCTTATTGCTCATGTTGTCGATATGTAATACATTCCATATCAGAATGTGAAGGCTGAAAATCATCATTAACATGTTAAATGGTGTAGAATGCCCCCGGCACACCCTGATACATCACTACCACTCATGGAACCCAACTCCCAGATGTACAGGTATCCGCATCAATTTCAAGTCAGAAAGCAACTTACCACATATGCAAATTTCATGACAGAAATGTTGATGTGTGCATTTACTTACAATCTTTGTCCTTAATTCAGACCTCATTTGTTGGCTGAGATACATGAAAAGCTAAGACTTACATTTTGGGGATTGCTGGTTATACAGGTGAAAAGAAGAGGGAGGGATTTCAACAGAATACATCACTGAAGTCCTATAAACCCCACCCTGTTACACACAAGGTCTCTCTGAATCAGAACTAACTTGGCAGAGCCATGTTAAAAGACAAAAACGAAAACTAAAATACAACAACAAAAAAGTAACCACACACATGATGTTAAATCAAACCTAACCCACTGCCATCAAGTTGATTCTGATTCATAGTTACCCTCCATAGTATTTCCTAGGCTGTAAAACTTTACAGAAGAAGAATGTTCATCTTTCTCCTCGACATATTTGAAGTGCTTACCTTCAGTTGTTATTTAACAACAATAACAATGGCAACATAGGGAGAGCTACATTGGCCTAGTGGACAGAAAGTTATGCTACCAAGCCCAAGGTGGGTAATTTTAATCTGCGGCCTTCAGACCTGGTTCAAATTGGTTTTTTATCAAACATTCTTCTAAGTGGTATAGCACTGGTCTGTACATTGCTGTACAGAGCTAACTTGTGGTTGCTGTGATGCTAAAGACTGTGACACAGATGTGTCAAATGTGATAATGGTTACCCATGGTGGACAGTGTTTGCTGGAGCTTCCCTACTAAAACAAGCCTGGAAGGAGGAGCTGTATCCACTTACAAAACAGTTTGCTTCTGGAAACTCTATGAAAAGTCCTCAGGTCTTTCATTCATAGGGTTACTATGAGTCATCTACAACTCAAAGGCACTTAACAACAACAATCACCACCACCTTCAGTTAGCAGTGGATGAAGTGAGGAGGCAAAAAAACTACCATTTTATCTATAGTTTTCTTTAATCCATTTCTGATAATGCAAATCACCTTGTTTCATTCTGGGAAATAATTACAAAATAGAAATGTCATTTCCATTAAGGGAATGTTCAACACAATATCACTACTGAAAGGGAAGGTACAATGAAGTATAGGTGGATCAATGGAAATCAGAATTATGAGAGGAAATGGTAAAAAGAATAATTTCACAGCAGGTATGGTTATCATTAGTTGGAATAGTGTATGTGTGTGAATGTGTTGTTGTGTACCATCAAGTTGGAACAAACCCATAGGTGACATGTCAATGGGTTTTCATAGGTAGTAAATGACACAGGAGGAGGAGATTGCCTATCCCTCTTTCTTAGAGCAGCTAGAAGATTCGAACTATGTTGTATGTCTTTGGGATTACAGTACAGCTTCTTATCACTAAGTCTTCAGGAGCACTGGCCATATTTATATGTGTGGAAAATAATAGTTTGTTATAATTCAGGCGTTGTACCTACTAATTATATACTTCACCCCCAGACCAACTGGCACCATCATTATAGATGAAGAAAAGACTGAGTCTGTTAATAATTTCATCTTGCTCAAATCCACAATCAAGACTCTTGGCACCAGTATTTAGGAAATACAAAGACTAGTTGCTTTAGGAAAATGTCTGTCAGAAAACTCTCCAGAGAGTTGTTCTAAAGAACAACAATGTCAGTTTAGAGACTGAGGTGAATCTGATCTGGGCCATGGTATTTTCAATTGCTTATTCTGTGTTTGAGAGCTAGATAATGACAAAGAATGAGAGATGAAGAATATGCCTTTGAGTTTTGGTGCTGGGAAGTTGTTGTTCAGTGCCATCAAGTCAAGTATAAATCATTGTGACCCTCTGAACAAAAGATCTGAAACCAGTCCTGTCCTTTACCATTCTCACACTACCTGGCACGCAAGAGCCCATTGCAACAGTCACCTTGGCAATCCACCTAGTTAAGGGTCTTCCTCTGCTTTACCGACCCTCCACCCTTCCCAACATCATATCCTTCTCCCAGGAATAGCACCTCCTAGCAATATGCCAAAAGTATGTTAGGCAAAACTTCATCACTCTTCTCTTCAAGGTGCACTTTTGGTTGCATCCTCTCCAAGACTTATCTATTTGTTTCTCGGTTGTCCATGGAATTTTCAGTGCTCTTTTCTAACACCACAGCTCAAAGGCATCAATTCTTTTTCTGTCATCCTTATTTATTGTCCAGGACTCAGATGCATAGCTAGTGATCAGAAAAATCATGACCCGAATCTGACACACCTTAGTCCTCAAACTCACATCACTTCTCAATAATTTTGAAAGGTCTCTAACTGCAGATTTTCCCATTGCAATGTGTCTCCTTATTTCCTGACTGTTGGTATCAAGCATGTTACTGTGGATCTAAGCAAGATGAAGCTGTTGACAGTTTCAGTCTCTTCTCCATCCAACATAACACTACCTATTGATTCAGTGGTAAGAATCTTTCTTTGTTTTCTTAATATTGAGACACAATCCATGCTGAAGGTTGCATTCCTTGATATTCTGCAACAAGTGCTTCAAATCCTCCTTCAAATCCAAGCAAAGTTATGTCATCTGCATAATGCAGTTTATTGATGAGTCTCCCTCCAAACCTGATGCCACACTCCTCTTCATAGAGTCAAGCATCTTGGATAATTTTTTCATCATATAGATTGAATAGGTATGGGGATGGAATATATCCCTGACACACTCCCTTCCCAATTCCAAATCATGTAGTGCTCCCTTGCTCATTCACACAACAGTCTCCTAGACCAGATATAGGTTCCTCATGAGTACAATCAAATGCTCTGGGATTCTTGTTCTTCTCAATGTCAGCCACAATTTGTCATGATCCACACAAACACCTTTGCATAGTCAGTAAAGCACAAATAGACATTCTTTTGGTATTTTTTACTTCCAGCCAGGATATATCTGACATCAACAATGATGTCCCTGGTGCCACAGCCTCTTCTTAATCCTGCTTGAACTTCTGGCAATTCCCTATCTATGTATTGTTCCAGCTAGTTTTGAATGATCTTTAGCAGTATTTTGCTAGTGTGTGATATCAATGATATTGCTGGATAATTTCCACACTCAGTTGGATCACCCTTCTTAGGAATAGGAAAAAATATAGACCTCTGATAGACCTCTTCCAATCTGTTGGCCAGACAGCTGTCCTCCAAATTTCCTGGCATCGATCTATGAAATAAGTCCACAGATGCTAGGGAAGATTGTTGAATATATAATAGACTGCCAAGAGAACAAATAGGTCTGTCTTGGGAAGGGTGAATCAAGGTTGCTCCTTGGAGGTAAGGATTTTGAAGCTCTGTTTCACATACATTAGGCATATTGCTAGAAAGTACCAGTCTCTGGAGAAGAATATCATGGAAGGGTAAAAGGCCAGTACAGGAGAAGACGACTCTGGATGTGATGGGTTGACATAGTGACTGTGGCAAGGGGACTAGGTATGTCAGAAATGGCGAGATTGGCTTAGGATAGAGCCAGGTACAGAGCTATTATTATTTGTAGGGTAGCTATGAGTTATCATTGACTCAGCAGCAAACACAACAGTAATAATCTCACACTTTTTAAGATTAAATCCTTGAAGATAAGTTTTGAATGAAGTTACTTTACTGCTCAAAATGTGCATTATTTTTTTTTCTCCAATACAATACCAACTAATTTTCAAGATGCTTGACTTTGGTCATTGTCTAGTCTGAGACCCTATTATCCCTCAACATGAACCATCTCCTTCTGTCAAACTTGTCTTTCAAATGTTTTTTTCAGGGAATTAAAATGTTCAGTATTTTAATAAATACTTTCTTTACTCTTTACCTATATGAACTATTTCTATACTTCAAAGTATGCATCTCTTTTCTCAGTTTTCCCTACAATTCTCAGTCTGCTACTTCTATATTCATTTAATTATTTAGTATCTTCTGCATGTCTATTTTTTTAAAGAATTGTATATCTATATTGTAAATCACAACATAACCAAAACCTATATTGTACAAATATTTAAAAGACATATAAATGTATTTGCTGACTCATTAACCCATTCTACAATTCTCAATGAATAGAAAATGCTATTATTGTTAGGCACCATCGAGATGAGTACCGCTTATAGTGATCTTATGAACAAAAGATCTGAACCCTATTCTATCCTGCAGTATCCTCACACTTCCTGACACACACAAGCCCATTGCAGCAGTCACTGTGTCAATCCATCTGGCTGAGGGTCTTTCTCTCCTTTGCCAACTGTCCACCCTTCCCAGCATCATGTCCTTCTCCAAGGAATAGTCAACCATAATATTTTTACTTTGATTAATACATTTTAACCTGGTTTCTTTGTCTTGGACACTAAAAGAATACTAAAAAGATTATTAGATATCATGAGAATTTTTTTTATAAATGCAATATATATATGTGTGTGTGTGTGTGTGTGTGTGTGTGTCTGTCTACACACACACACACAAAGTTTGAAAATGTCTAACAATTCAAAGTAAAAAGCAGTACCATGTGAAAATTTATAAATACGGAACCAGAATCAAAAGTGATTTCAAATATTTCAATCAGGTTAGCTGAGGGGAGAGAACAATGTCATTAACAGAGAAGTAAGAGTCAAAGCAGGTGAGGGAGGACATGTTTTAACTACATAGTGACAGGAATTTGTATGAGACAACCATTCATTCATTCATCAAACACCTGATTGTTATACTGTGCTAGAAAAATTCTTATAAATTAGATAAACGAATGTGAACATTTAGACAAGGTTTATGTACTTACCAAATTTACATTCCCCTAGCATTTGTGTTCAATTTAAAAAGAGACACAAATAGGAAATTGTTATTGACCCTCAGGAAGGGACAATCTTTGGAGTGAGGGTGTAAATCAGGCTGTAAGTGGAAAATAAAGAGTGTCAATGAGAGTTCAGACACAGAAATAAGGACTAATCTAGTAGCAAGCGTAACCACAAAAGCAAAGTCAGGAGAACGAGAATGAAGTTATGAAGAAATACTTAAGCAACCTGAAATATAAGGGATTGTTGCTACTATAGTTATCAGGAGGTGTACTGCACCAATAAAGTCTATAGTCTGGAAGAGGAACATGTCCATATTATTGAGGAGCAACTAATGTCAGTTTGAGGACTACATCAATTACTTGCTATTCATCTGAGAGCTGTAGAATGGCTAAGGATGACATAAAAACAGTTGTTGCTTTTGAATCTTTGGTGTTAGAGAAGAGTAATTAATATCCTGTGGATTACCAAAAGAACAAATAGATATATCTTGGAGAAACTGCAGCCAGATTTTCCTTGGAGACAAAGACGATGAAGGTTCATCTCATATACCTTGGGCAGGTTGGTAAGGGACATTATTCCTTGGAGAGTAACATCATGCTTGGGAAGGTGGAGGAACAGAGCAGGAGAGGAAGAGACTCAACCAAGCAGGTTGACGTAGTCACTGTAACAATGAGCTTGAGTGTGTCAGACATTGTTAAGATGGCACAGGATAGGACAAGTTTCACTATGATTCATACTGGACTCAAAGGCACCAAGCCCAATTATGATGAAGAAGGATCTGCATGACATAAAAGGCAGCAAAAATAAGTACTAAAGAGTGTTTGACATATAGTCTAGGAGGGAAGAGAACATAGTCAGGTAAAAATATAAATTCAAAGGAAATAAATGAATGGGAAGGAGATAACAGCTCTGGTGTTCTAGTAGTAAGAAAATGCACTGCAATCCTAAAGGCATGTGGTTTAAAACCATCACTGGCGGTGTGGAAGAATGAACAATCTCATCCTATGTGATTAACAGCCTGTGAAAACCCGCTGCTGGGTCAGCTATAGGTCGCTTCTGACTAGATGGTACTCAATGGCAACAACTATAGTTATCCCAGGAGCTCTCATGACGCAATTAGGAGAGAGAGAGTTTTGCTGCCAACCAATAGGTGGTGCCTCTCTGAATCTACAAGCTGATTCATGGAAGAAAGGTGGACAATTTCCCCCTGAGCAATGAACAGTCTCTGAAAACCCAGTAGACAGTCAGTTGCTATGAATTGCTTCCAGCTTGAAGTCCATAAAAGGGAAACAAAAAAAGAGAAAGACTTTAAGTACGTAGCATTAATAGATTATTGTTGTTGTTCCGTTGAGTTGGAACCAACCCATAGCTGATAATCCAGCAGGCTTTCAGAGGCAGGACATCCCAAGGCAGGATACTACTCATCCTTCTCTCTAGTAGTAGCTGGTGAATTTGAACTAAGTGGCTTTGGGAAAACTGCAGCCTCTTACCACCAGGCTACTGGATATCCCTATTAATAAATTAGGTGGGGGGGGGGGAATTATCTTTCCTTAATAAGGGTGTGAGTTGGTATTGGATAGATAGAAATGATGAGGTGATCCTCTTGCAGAATACAACCAAGCAAGTCTCTAAGGTGTGACAGAGCAGAGGTGTAAACAGATTCTCTCAGAACAGCCCCTTTGCCACCTCAAGAATTCCTTTTAGTGGTTTTATGGAACAACAGGATTGAAGAAAGAGGAGGAAAACAAGAGGTGAAAATGGCATTTTAGCTGGAAGACATGATCAATAGTTTTATCGTGTCATGAAATGTTGGAAAAGACACATATCTTTTTGGAATTTCAGTTCTCCGTTATAGAATACAAAATGTGGTGGATTCAGAAACTCCATACTGCCTATAAAGGTTCTCTTAACTCGTATGAGATTGTTATCTTTAATAAAATAGAATAAATATGGGAGATCACATATAGCATTTGAGCACAAACAGAAGCAGCCATTTCTTTAGTGAAATAGTTATTTCTGGAAATAAACGGTAAATACCTGCACTTCAAGGAAGGAAACAAAGAAATAGTACATGGAAATGAATGCAAAATTAACATTACAGATTTTTGTTTTGTGACATGCAGTTCTCTCTCTACATGCTTGATTGAAAGATACAAGGATATGTTGTTCTCAGTGACATATTTTGTGAAAGTATTAAAAGCTGAGAACTAATACCTGAATTTACAACATAACCCTCTGCAATTTAGATGGTGCCTTATCATGTGGTCATCACATGGCTTTTGTAGTGTAATCAAGAGTAAAATCAACAAACCCAATCCCCCAAACTAAATTAAAAGGGACACATTCACAGTTCTCCTTTATACCATGTTGAAGATATAGAGATGTGGAGGAATTTAAACAGCACGACATCATATCTATCACAGCCATATCTTCCCTGTGGCAGGGAGCTTGTTTTTCAAGGCTATCAGTCCATTAACCTTCACAAGAATGAAAATAAAGGAAAACAAAGAAACATTCCCTGCAGAAATGGTATTGCTTCTAATCTCACTTTATACACACACACACACACACACACACACACTGGGGATCTGAAGGTGGAATAAAGACCTCTGCTTCCCTGGGCACACAGGAAATCTGGGCAAACAGGAAAATACTGACACCCTGAAAGAAATATACAAACTGCCCGCTGGTGTGTATAGTAGACAGTTTAAAGGGGTGAGGGGCTGCGAAGAGTAACTGATATCATTCCTGCTGAATCTCTGTCTTCCTCTGTGATTTGTAACTGGGAGGGCCAAAGCGTCAACCCCATTTATTTTTAATGTCTTGGCCTGCTCTTTCTTGCCACTTTACCTAGATTCATTCACTGTATATATTTGGAACTATTAGTTTTCTGAAAAATGCATTGTCAGAGAGCCAGAGGGAAATGATAAGATAGTATATGAGGAGCTTTTGCTTGTTTTTATACGTTCTTGTTTGACTTAAGAGATAATTATAACACAGATTGATGCTCCTATTTTAAACAAAGTAGTAAATCATGTTGAGATATAGAATTTGGAAAAGCCATTTGCCACATCATTATGATTTCTTAAGATTCCTTAAAATTCACTGAATATGAGAAGCTATAAGTTTGAGCTATATACCAATGGCATTAGTAATTTTTTTTTACTCTCATGGAAGACAGTTAAGTAACATAAGTTACAAATTTTAAATATCATTAGTTATAAGTACAGATATCACTATCATGAATTGAATTAAAACTAAGACTTATGTACGTTGGCCTGGTGTCTAGCTCTAAGCAAAAGAAATTGCAAATTCAATAAGCAAGACTTGAATAATGATTTAACATACTTCATTTTAATGTCATGTCTTTGTCACAGGTTTATTTATCACCAGACGAGACAACCTAAAAATGTAAAGTTCCTTCAACATATGACATGAGATGCAAAATAGGAATGAAAAAATTGATTTGGAATTAGAACTATCCATAGTTGAAAGTGGCCTTTACTGGAGGAAAAATTAAAAATACCAAACAATGGACATGTCAGAGGATTGGATTCCTCTAGTCAGAGGAGCAAGCACAGGTTCGGGAAGTCTCTCTTCCAGAAGAAGTTTCTCTTTTGGAATTTTCTCTTCCTCTGGAAGAGCAGAAGTCAAGTCTTTGGTTGCCAGTTTATGTAGAGAATGAGGTAGGCAAGGATATTGACTTCGGCAGTTCGTTGGAGGGATGAATACGCATAGGTGAATTTTACACTAACCAGCATAAAAGAAGTGTAATATTTTAATATTTTAAAAGACAGCAGAGTCATACCAGTGAACATTTGCCAAACATTAGACCTCTGTAACACTTACTGACGATGTGCCCTCAAGTAGTTAACTTCTCGTGAGCCAGTCAATGAGAGAAAAACACTTTTGTGAGAGTCTTAACTAATCAAGCAAGAATTGACTAGAATATTTTGGGGTTTAAACTCTCCTCCACCTGATGGAAGAGCTTTGTCATCCCTCTTCGCCCTTTCTATGTAATACTTAGAAGGTAAGGCCCTTCCCATTTCAGAATGGTTAGGTTTCCCTAATTTAAGCCAAATGGTGATGGGAATCTTTGTTTATACCCAATCCAGATTTCCTGCTCAGGATGAGCTCATCTGGGAACCGGCTTGTGGAATCTCTATTTCTCATTAAAGCATGGTCAGGTTGGCATCCTGCCTCTTTTTTCCCCTCCATTTTCAGTTTCTTATGAAAAAATACTGCAATAGTACCTCTGGTTTTAGTTACTCAGAATGTACTCCTAATAATCATATCCTGTGCCAAAAATTATACAGAACAAGCATCTACAAATTTAACTTTTATTTTATTACAAAATTATCATTTATTCATCACAGCTAGTAATATTGAAATCTAATTGTTATATATCAAAGTTATAGCACATGTGACTTTCTAATTGTAATTTTCCACACAAAAGGTTGATTGGGTAAGGGAATTAGAACTAAAGTTCTATAAGTCATTTCAGACACTGCACAGTTTAAAATAAGTTACAAAAATCTACAAAGAACAAAATACTACTTCAGATATTTTTTTTTTTACTTCAGATATTTTAAAAGATGAGTTAAAAGAAAAGTTGTGGATATAAAATGAGGAAAAGTGAGAAGTAGTTAAAATTACTTCTATTTTTAGTCTGTGAATATATAAACTTTTGCTTTTATTTGCGGGAAAATCATCAATAGAATCATAACATCATTTTAGCAACCTCAGCTCCTTCATTATGCTTCCCCACAATCTGAAATTTTGGAAACTTAAAATTGTAAATCTATAATGACGATTAAATAATTATCCTTTGCTTTTATATGTTTAGTTTTAACCAGATATTACAGCTATCCAAGTACTTTGGACATATAAAATAACTATATAAAAATTTAGATATAATTCTAACTAAAGGAAACAAATGTTCTAGGTGAAACTCACGGTATTTTAACTTTTTTTGAAAATGTAAATGTTTTAAGGAATCTCACTACTGCTGTCATATTCCTACCATTTTTTAAAGATTTCAAATTAGGAAGCAAAGAATTAATCTAGTTAAAAGTCACCTAATACTTACATTTGGAGAATTAACTTTATTTATTGTACAATAAACACTCTCAAACACCCATTGTTGTTCGAACTCAGTTGGAATCAACTCATTGCTGGTCCTTCCTGTGGGCTTTCAGAGGCTGTTAGTCATAAGGGATGAGATTGCCCATCTTTCTCTTATTAAACGGCTGGTGAATTTGAGCTGCTAGGGAGGCACGACCTTTAGGTTTATAACACAGCCCTCTTCAGACTACATCAACACAGCTCTAATGTACCACAATCCACTTAAAAAAACCTCAACTCTCCTTGAGCCTGTTCTGACCCACAGAGGCCATTCAGTAGATTTCCTAGACTAACAAGCTTTCTGCAGTTAGTAGATTTGAACTCTTGTCCTTTCAATGACTAGCTCAACATATTACAGACTATGTGTCCTAAAATTCTAGAAGAAATAACTTCAGGATTTTTTCCAAATACTTTCACTCTTGTTTCCACAATCTTTATCCAAACTATTAGTTGACTTTGACGTGAGGCGAAAGAGGCATCCAAGCATGTACTCACCTGCCTGATTAGTTGTGATGCTGACTGCAGCAAACTGCCTGGGAGGAGAGCTCAGCTCTGATACCCCATTAATGGCGTCAATCTCAAAAGTGTAGTTAGTATGTGCCAGGAGGTCTGTCACTGTCACTGTGGAGTTGGTGAGTCCAAACTGTCGAGGGAGGAAACGGACATTTGGGCTGCAGGGCTCACACTGTTTTATATTCCACTCGCATTTTTTACAGATGATGTTGAAGGTAACATCTTTCCGGCCTCCTGTGTCCAGAGGCCAACTCCAGTCCAGAATAACCGAGGTTTCGTTTATATTAGAGATAACATTTCTTGGTGCAGATGGAGGTCCTGCAAAGTAGTTCAACAAAGATTAATGAGCTTTACTTCTGTTTTCTACTACAAGGGAAGTAAGTAATTTACAATGGAATTGGAAAAAAGGTAAATAACCACCTTTCTTTATTATCTACTCTTAATTCGTCCTTAGAGGGCCCATGAGATTAGAGACACATGGATTCAAGAGCACTGTCCTCCCGAGATATGAGCAGGGGAGTTCAGAGTCAAGGCTGAGGATGCATTCAGGAAACCTCACAAAGGACCTGACCACTAAATTCAATGCCCCTGTGAATAGTTATGAAAACTTTAGTATTAGTTTTATAAATCTTCGTCTCTTTTCTGTATAACCTATGACCAATATACTGCAAGAGGGAATAGAAATGTAAAAACATAAATCCCATGCCTATATCCTCCCTTATCCGGTCAAATGCACTGCAAAATCTTAAACAAGATACAGATTCCTTCCCCCCCACCCCCCACCCCCACCCGCCCTTTTCTTTCTAGGAGTCTTCGTGCAGGAAGTGCTTTAAAAACAGGTTCATTTTGTGTGATAAATGTTGCATTTTTGGTGAAGCAAGCATGGAGACTGAAGCAGAAAAAAGCTTTCCATTTGCACATGGATTTGAAAAAAATAAAAGAAAAAAGGACAAGAACAAGAAAAAGAAAAGTATAAGATGGAGGCATGGGTTGCAGCAAAACTACTCACGGGTACAAGCCATGGATGGAGGGTCTTTGTCTGCTCGGAAGTAATTATTCTCACACCTGCAGTTCATTGAACCATCTTCCTGCGTGGAACTGTGAGGTGGACACTTGGCACACTTCATATTACCAGCTGAAGCCTTGTAGAAACCGGGCCGACAAGCTAGGGGGAAAAAAAATCTTTTAAAATGACACTGTGATTTTGAAAACAGATTTTCAGAATGGCTAACAGATTCAAGGGTATTAGAACACTTAAAGCTCCCCTGCCTGCCAGTTGAAGCCAATTCATAGCTGACTCTCCAGAGAGTTTCTGAGCCTGAAAACAGCAAGTAAGGGGCCCAGTTTTCTCCTGCAAAGCTGATGGGGGCCTTTGGGTTAACAACGCAACTCCCTATGGACTAAGCCAGCAGAACTCCCAATTAGAACACTTATTCATTGTAAAAGGAGGGCAGAGAAAGAAAAATCTATTTCCTACTAGAAATAGAGAAGGAAATATCGTGGAATAGTGTAGCTATTTCATATATACACTTGAATTTGCAGCAAATGTAAAGGGAAGAAGGGGGAAACCCTACAAAATTTAGATTATTTTGGCACTACATATGACGAAATTTCGAGCTCATGTTTTCACAGCTTTATTTGGCATTGGCCTATTTGTGGAGAAAATAAAGCAAAACCATGTCACCGTGTAGTCATTGCTTATTTTATACATGATGCAATCTGGATACTATCTGCATTGGCGTTCCCAGCATACATTACTAATTGCTTTCTCTGTGCATAACATTTCCCCCACAAATTGGAAGCAACCGAAGGAAGAAATCGTGGGTTCCTCTATATTTTAAACTATTACTACATAAATTTCATGAGCTATGATTTTTTTCCTTCACAATATTATAACTTCTATACCAAAGCATGAAATAATGTTTTCCCTTTTTCCCTCATTTATGCTTGAAAAATAGAGGGAGTAATCAAAAATGCACACCAATCTCGTTGTTGAGTCAAAAACGACTCATAGAGACACTGCAGGACAAAGTGGAAGTGACCCTTAGTTTTGAAGATCATAAACTTTACTGACGAGGACCGATCCATCTTTCTCCATCAGAGTGTCTAAAAGGTTTTATCTACTGACTCTGAAGGTCAGCAATGGAGCGCTTAACAACTAGGTTAACTAAGACTCCTTGAGAGAAGTACAGTTTCTTCTGAATAAACGTAGGTTAATCGTTATTAAATTAAGGTTCGTTCTGTCACTCTGTTAGTTCTACTTTCTTTCAGGCCATATCTCTGTAGGACATATTTTTTGTAAACACACATTTTGTTACTGGTTTAAATTCTACATGTTGTGATTTGATGAAACTAACATGATGAAGAACAAGGATGTCAGTTCAAAGACTAAAAACCGTAGTCTTTCCAAATACACGCTAAGCACCTGAGAGTTGGACAGTCAATAAAGATGCCGTTAAGTCATGATGCTGGACAAGAGTACTAAATATCCTATGGACTTCTTATAGAACAAATGAATATGTCTTGGGGAGGGTGCAGATTGGGTGCTCTTTAAAGATGTGGTGGTATAGCTTTGAGAAATGCTTTTTCTGTCCATTGCCCTGGCCATCATTACTGACTCCATCCCCACACTCCCACCTCGGTATAGACTCCAGCTGCCTTAACAGTGGACACATGGTTTACAGTAGATGAATATCTTCAACAAAGAGAGATAGAGCTAAAGAGGCTGAAAACAGAATGTAGTGAGGCATAGCCTGAACAGACCCCTGGAGATGGAACCCAAAGAGTTGACTTTGACTGTTATGAGAGGAGAATTGCTGAACTATTGAGAAAACCAGAGGCTTCTTCCATTTATGTGTTGGACTAAACCTGGGGACTTTCACTATGATATCCTTTGCCTTCCCTTTCCTCCTGACATCTTGTTTCCCTAATAAACCCCTTAACTCTTGCAACAAATATCAGACCTGGTGAAAAATGGAAGTAGGTGCAACAGCATGGAGGCTGTATCTTATCAAGGAATCAGTTTTATAGATTGAAAAGATGTACACTCTAACATGCTTGTTTGTTGCTATGGAGTGGGGGAGAAAGCACAGAAGGTTGCTTTTGTTGCTAGATGATAAAAAGAAAAGTTAAGTCGTAGCTTTATGGCCTGAGAAAAAGGGTAGAGAATAAAGATTAAACTGTAGATCTCATTAAAAATTTATGTATTGATGCTCCCGTCCTTGTCATAATTTTGGAATATATTGTAAAAATAAATATGAAGTAAGTGTAATATTAAGCTATATTGTAAAAATGATTTTAAGTCCTAGCAAGGAGGTTCTGATGCTTCCCACTTCTACTCATTAAGTAGACTCAGGTGGTCACCATGAGTTAGGCATACTTGTTAGTTTTCTTTAATGTCAAGCCCTAGAGCAAGGGTTCTGATGGGCTTTATCTTGCCTCAGTTCATTGTCAAAGTTTATCTTTGTCCAGTTGTCTTCTTTCAAATGGAACTCACCTCAGAGTACTGAGTGGGGCTTAAACTTTCCCAGGCCATGCATTCTACCAAATTTTACTACTTTCGATAAACTTTCCCCACATAGAAAGTTTTCTGGTTTTGCATATCCAATTTAACCATTATCTAAAGGCAGGTTCACATTCTTTCCATATCATTGTTGTAGTTGATTGCCGTCTAGTCGAGCATGATTCATAGTGACCCTATGAACAAAAGGCGTGAAGCCTTTCTATAACTATCATCATTTTTCAAAGTTCATAGAGATTCCAGAGGTATCAATATCTCCTCTCATTACAACTTTCAATATTCATGAACATTGCTACATAGAATATATCAATATTCATCAAGTACAGGCTTCCCGCAATCTACAATATATTTTAATTTAACAACATCTAACATAGGGTCGCTATGAGTCGCAGGCGACTCCACGGCACATAACAACAACAACAACAACAACAACAACAGTATAGTTAAATCTTAATTTCCTGGCTGCTGCTACCAAGAGTGTTGATTGTAGAGCCAAGCAAACTGAAACTGTCAACAATCTCAATCTCTTCCCCATCCGTCATGATGCTGCCAATCAGTCCAGAGGTGAGAATCTTTGTTTTCTTGATGTTGAGCTTCAATCCATATTGAAGGCTGTAGTACTTGACCTTTCCCAGCAAGTGCTTCAGGTTCTCCTCAGTTTCAGCAGGCAGGGCTGTTTCATCTGAATAACACAGATTGTTGATGAGTCTACCTCCAATCCTGATGCCACAGGATAAAGTCCAGGATAAAGTCCAGCCTCCCAGGTAATCTGTTCCACATATAGATTGAAAAGATACGGAGATAGGACACATTCTTGATGCATACCCTTCCCAATTTTGAAACATACAGTATTTGCTTGCTGTGTTCTGACGACTGCCTCCCGGTCCAAATATGTTGTTGTTATTATGTGCCATTGAGCCCTGGTCAATGGGAGATGGGTATTGAATGCTGTAGGCAAAAGTAGGAAGGGATAGTGGTGGAGTAAGGAAGTGTGGGTGGGCAGCAACATTGAATCTATTGGTCATTGCTATAACTGGATCCAAGTATAGGTTTCACATAAGCACAATTAAGTGGTCTGGGATTGACATTCTTAGCAGAGTCAGCCACAGTTTGCTGTGATCCACACAGTCAAATGCCTTTGCATATTCAATGAAACACAGATAGATATTATTCTGGTACTCTCTGCTTTCAGCTAACATTCATCTGACATTAGCTATAATATTCCTAGTACCATGACCTCTTCTAAATCCAGCCTGCACTTCAGGTAGTTCTCTGTTGATGTGCTGTTCCAGTCATTTTTAGATAATATTCATCAGAATCTTGCTTGTATGTGATATCAATGATACTGTTTGATAATTTCCACACTCTGTTGGATCAGCTTTCTTTAGACTTAGAACAAATATAGTCAGTTGGAGAGATGGTTTTTCTCCAGATTTCTTGGAACAACTTGGTGGGCACATCCAGGGCAGTGTCTGTTTGTTGAAATATGTCAATTGGTATGCCATCAGTTCCTGGGGCCTTGTTTTTGCCATTCTTTCAGAGTAGCTTGAAATTCTTCTGTCATCACCACAGGCTCTTACTCATATCTTGTTTCATGAAATTCTTCCGTATCTGCTAATTCCTTTTGGTACAATGACTCTGTGTACTCTTTCCATCTTCTTTTGATAGGAATGGACAAATCTGAAATCAGCTATCGAAAATGGAGTGGGGCATTGGGCCTTAAGACATAAGGACTTAAGTAACTGGCTTATTTACTCTCATGAATGTAGATGACTGTAAGGGGAAAGTTGGTCCTTCAGATATAAAAGACAATTGCTAGAAAAGTCAGAGGATGAGCTGTAGTGGTGAAACTTTGAAAAATGGCTTTTCTGTCCATTGTTTTCATCCCCAGTCTCCCAACCACATGTCTCCTGGAGCAAAATCTCCAGCTTCCTCATTCCTCATTCCAAATAGATCAGCATCTTCAATATGATCAGCAGCTGTGAGGTCAACGAGAACCAGAGAGCTCGCATGAGAGAGAGGAACACAAGTGTGCTAAAGAGGTTGAAGTGAAACTGAAGTGAGGCCTGATAGACCCCTGGAAATGGAGCCAGAAGAGCTGACTTGGGACTGCTATGAGATGAGGCTTGCTGAACCATTGAGGAAACTAGAAGCCTTTTGCATTTGTGTACTGGACTAAACCTGAGGATTTTTACTGTGATATAATTTGTCTTCCTTTGCCCTCCCTACAAGCTTGTTTCCCTAAAAAAAAAAAAAACACAAACTTTTTGCAACATATAGGGGACCCATTGATTAATGGAAGTAGGTGGTGCAACATGGGAGACTGACTGTCTTACCAAGGAATGGGTTTTATGTACTGGAAGTTATTTATGAGGACAGCTATCCTTTGTGGAAATTTTTTTGTTATGCTATGTACCATTGAGTCGCCTGTGACTCATAGAGACCCTATGTACAACAGCCCTAATGCCTGCTCTGTCCTGTGCCAATCTTATTGTCTCTGACACACCTTCCCCCATTTCCGCAGCCACTGCATCAATCCTTCTCATCGAGGGTCTTCCTCTCTTCCACTGTCCCTCCACCCTCCCAAGCATGACATCCCTTTTCAAGGACTGATTCTGCCTTGCAACATGTCAGACAAAGCTTCAGGATCTTTGCCTCCAAGAAGCAGCCTGGTCTCACCGTCTTTAGGAAGAACCTGTTTGTTTTCTTATGTATATTCAATACTCTTCTCCAGCACCCAGCTTAAAGGCATCAATTATCCTTCTATCCTCCCTAGTCATTGTCCAGATAGTGAAAGTCAAATTTAGCTTTCCCCACATACCATTGTTCCTCTTAGAAAAGAGAAGATTGTTACAACTTCATCTTATATACTTTGGGCATGTTGCTAGGAGGGACCAGTCCCTGGAAAATGACTTTAAACTCAGAAAAGTAGATGGTTGGTGAAAGAGGGGAAAACTCTTAATGAGATGCATTGACACAGCGACCTTAAAGGGGCTCAAGTGTGGCAGAGATGATGAGGCAAGGGTTGCCATGAGTCATATCAACTGCATTTAACAAGGACATAAAAGTATCTTTACCACCCTCATCAAATGTGTTCCTGAAGATAATGCATGCTGTATTCATAAACAATAGAATAAGCAATCATAATCAAGACTTGCTGCTTTCTAAATCCTATGAAGCAGGATCGCTCTAGGATGATTTTCCATCATATTGAACAACTTTTGGTGCCACATTGAGTTTTCTTCAAATAAATTCTATTGCCATAACTAAACATGGAATTGGAATATAAAGCTTTTAGTATTATCCTTAAGTCAGAAACTTCCACTCTAATTTAATGTCTCAATGCCTCAGGGGGAAATGATATAAAGTACATAAACAAAATATGCATTTAACTTCTGGTTTCAATTTAGCTCATCTTTTAATATTTTTAAATTTGCAAGAGGCCATTCAGAGTTTTTAAAAGATTAAGTTTCATTGCTACAATTCTTTTTGTTATACTGTATCCTTAAAAGGTTTATCTGTGTGTTTTTATGAGATTTTTATTAGACTTTTTTTGTCCTTTCCAATATTTAGTATAGAGATATTCACTCAATAGTCACTTTTTTGGTTAATATTAGAAATTATCATCCTATATGAAACTTAAAGAAAAAACAGTCACAAAAGCACTATTTTTTGTTACTAAATATTATACCACGTTTAAGTGAAAGCTTACATGCCAATTATAGATCACAGTCAGTAATTTACAAACAATATGTCCTATATTACACTTGGCTAAGACAATAAGTTGTTGTTATGTACCAATGAATTCCCACAACTCATAGTAGGCCTATGTACAATACTTCTAAACCTACCCTATCCTGAGCCAGTCTCACTAACTCTGATACTCCTAAACCCATTTCCCAAGTTACTTTATCAATTCAACTCATCTGGGATCTTCTGCTGTACTGTCCCTTCCAAGCATAATGTCCTTCTCCAAGGACTGGTTCCTTCTGGCCACATGCTCAAAGTACTTGAGACAGAGCTTCAAAATCCTTGCTTCCAAGGAGAAACTTGGTTTCATGCTCTCCATGATGGATCTATTTGTTTTCTTGGTGGTTCATGGTATGTCCAATAATCTTCTCTAGCATGACAACTCAAAGGCATTGATTCTTCTTCTGTCATCCTTAAACATTGTCCAACTTTCCGATGCCTATCAAACAATTGTGAAGACCTTGTCCTGGATCAGGCACTCCTTACTCTATATCATTGCTTTTAGCACTTTGGAAAGGTCCCTGAAATATAGTTTGTGGCCCACCAAAAGGATTATTAGATATCTTGCTAATAACATAAATCAAGTAAATAAAACTTTTTAAGTTGACTAAAAACAAAGCAACTTTATGAACCAACAGATCTGAACCTTGCCCCATCCTGCACCATCCTAAAAGTCTTCGCCATGCTCAAGCCTTTGTTACAGCCACAGTGGTAGTACATCTCATTGGTTTTATGTGGGAACATGCAAATAAGATATGTAGGTCGTTAATAGAGGGGATTAGTGAGGTTTATGATCTAGACAGGCTTAATCTGAGCAGGTGAAGAGGCAGGAAATAGGAAATTTCATTAAGAAGGAAGCATAGCATGCAGCACATTTAATATGGCGGTTATTCCTCTATGATTCGGAGTAGATCAAAAACTCAACACAGCGAAAACAGCAGCATATATTTATAATGAATGAATAAGTCTTTCAAAATTCTATTCTGCGATCCCTGGAATTATTTCTATAATTATAGCCATATTTTCCAAGTAACATTTCTTCTTTGTTTCCAATTTAGGCATACGATCAGTAGTAAATACTATAGCAACTCAATTGCATGTTTGAGCAGTTTCCAAACACAGAGGTTGGTAAAAATAAATTTGAATAATAGTCACAATACATAATTTTCCTCATAATCTTAAGTAGTCCTGATGGCTGTGTTTGTAGTGTTCCAATGGGCTAATGACAAGTTTCGTGGTTCAAATCCCTTTGTTGCTCCCTGGAAGAACTAAGGACAGCTTCCTTCTGTAAGGATTTACAGCTTCAGAAACTCAATGGTGGTAAACCCGATGGATCCTAAGAGTAAGTATAAACTTGGAGGCAGTGGTTTTGAGTTTGAGTGTACAGCCTTCTGTGCATTATCCAATCACAGGCATTTTTTACTTCTGGTCTTAGAATGTTCTTCTTCTTTCTAGACACAATCAAGATATGGTGCACACATTTTTTCTTCCAATTTATATGTTTTCTCACTTGTTCCAATCAAGTTTTTTACTCTATGAATGTATAGTTTATTTTTTATGTTTTTAGTTTTTATGCAGAGAAACTGGAACTCTTGTTCACTGTTGGTGGGAATGTAAGATGGTGCAACCATTGTGGAAGGCGGTGTGGTGCTTTCTCAAAAAATTGCAAATAGAGATACCATTTGACCCAGCAATCCCATTACTGGGAATATATCCCAGAGAGACCATGTCTGCCATCCAAGCAGATACATGCACACCCATGTTTATTGCAGCTTTGTTTACAATAGCAAAGAGTTGGAAGCAGCCTAAGGGCCCATCAACAAACTAATGGATAGAGAAGCTGTGGT
>NW_006399886.1:2777942-2800546 GCF_000299155.1 Elephantulus edwardii | reverse complement strand
AACAAAAAAACTTTTGTCTTGTGCTATTTGTGCTTCTTTTGTCATATCTGATCGCTCATCTCTAGGTACCACAGCCTCACTCTAATAATTTCTTCTAAGAATTTTATGACATTTTTCCTGTTTAGATTTTTGTTCCTAAATTGATATTTGTAGGCGATGTGAGCAAGACACTTTTCTAGAGTATGTATGTCTTACCTTTCTGAAGTACCTCGATTTCTTTCTTTAGACTTTAATGCTTTAAGGTGTTCCAGCATGTTATAGGTAATGTGCTGGATCAGTAGGAAGCAATACTTGTTCTTATCTAATCTTCACTAGAAAATAGGTAATGTATCAAATAAAATCACTGATTAAACCATCTTTAAATTTAATGAGATCATGGTGGTGTTGCTTTTGTTTACTGTTGAGTTGGAAGAAATCTATAACTGAGTCTCCAGTGGCTTTTCAGAGGCAGTAAATTGCATGGGAAGAGATTGTTTATCTTTCTCCCTAGGAGCATCTGGTAGATTTGAACCACATACGTTCGGGTCCAGTACAGTTTTACTATTGGGCTACTGCTGTTGTTGCGTACCATGGAGTCAGAAATGACTCATAGTTGACCCTCCAGTGGGTTTTCAGAGGCAGTTAATCACACTAGAGGATATTGCTTATCCTTCTCCCTCGGAGCAGCTAGGGACCTTGAACTGAGTGCCTTCATGATTGCAGTGCAGCTTCTTTCCATTAGGTCTCTAGAGCTCCAAATGGGGGGGTTAGATAGCGATTTATTTATTTATTTATTTTTACCTAAGTAAGTCTGAGGTTAATTTCAATAATTACATATTCTCAGTTTAAATGCTGAGCAACTCAGAGAAAGAAGTTATTTTCCCTTCTTTCTACATGACTAGCACACAATGCATTGCTTAGCAGGGGTGTTTAATCAGATGTTTTTGTTAAATGAATGGGCAATTTGCAGTTTTCCTCTCCAATTCCCTCATTTATCAAATGAAGAGTGCTAAGTAATTGTCTTTGAAGATTCTTCAGGTTACACTTTCTAAGACGTCTGTACTTTTTATCTTCAAGTTTGTATGGGTCCTTGAGCTTTCAGGGAAGAAACAATTATTTAAAAGAAGCAAAGCATTTTTCCTTTCCTTACTGCTTTAAGGATTAAAATTAGCCTTTGAAATGATAAAAACACACAGGGCAGCAAGACAAGAACATAGCTTTCTCTTTTGACTTAAAATAAATATTTTTGAAAGAGAAATGACAGGTTGTTTGTCCATTTAGGATGCTTTCCTGTTTGATGGCAGTACATATGCATAGGGCACATTGATTTCGTGGTTGAATAGTTTGAAAGATAAACTGACTGCCAAACAAATAAGTCCCTTCGAGTATAGTTTCACTTGAACCACTAATATCATCATCTTATACTTGATTATAGACTTTCTTTATTGCATATAAGATTGATTGGTTAGAAGTTTGGGACTCATATTAATAACTAGTAAAAACCACATTAATACTAATTTTCACTTAAAGTGTAAAATGTAAGCTGTTGTAATGTTTTCCTTTCAATGGCAATAAGAAAATGAACACAGCTTGGGAATGCAATTTAAAAGGGAGTACATTTCCCTTCTGTTCATCTGAAGTGAGGCTTTATTAGCCTTTGTTGTTGTTGTTGCTGTTAATCTAGCTTTTAATTTCCTATTAAGTTCTAAAGGCCTGCTTGCACTTATTAGGCAAATCCCAACACCTAATGAAAATCTCCAGGATTGACCGTAGTGGAACAAATAAAATGTGATCTCTGTCAAATGTTATTTTTCCATTGAGACACACTAAAAAGTATGAACACAATAATACAAGGAAGCCATAATAATGCCAATTTTAAAGTGAATGGATTGGAAATATTTCAGTTGCCTGCTGATTTCATTTTTATGATTGGGGCACAATAAAAGAGGAAGTAAATACTGAATTTCTGGAAGAGAATAAAATAATCAGCTGCCACATTTTGAAGATAATAAAAAAAATATATGGAATGGTGTGTATTGTGAGTACTACCTTTACAATGGCTAATAATTACAGCAGTGCTGCAAGATAGAATCTTGGCCTCATTCCCAATGCACGCAGCACACTTTCCTCTAAGTTGGATATAATTGATGGGTTTGGGCTATGCTGATACAGAGAATGGGTAAAGTTACCATAGTGAAAGCAAAACAAATGCATTTAGTAAACTATGGTAGCTACTGTTGAAAGAAAGTAGACAGCCTTTCAATTGCAAAGTGAATTTTGTCTCCAGTTGACTAATGTGGTTGACTTTTAAAAGAAAGCATGGTCCTAATTAAAGGTTAAAAGGCTAATTTCAATTTGAATTAGCTTTAAATTAAAAAATAAAGCTGTTGGTAAATAGGAGTCTTTTAGTATTCAGACCTTAACTCCATACACACAAGACAATATTACAAATTCCATCCATAAACACAAACTAATGACCAGAACAGAACCAGCACTAACAGATGATTTCCTGGCCTTGCAATTCCAGGCCTGACAGGGTCTGTTTGCCAGTACAAGGTCAAAGCAACTGTTTATTCACAAAATGAGCTGCACTCCCAATCTTACAGGAACTCTATTCTTTGCCATCTGAATAGGGTACAATGCTTTAAGGCAAGGTTCAGGCATTTCAATACACTGGAAGTGGCTATGTTCAGTCATTAAACCTTGCCTGCAATGTGCAGCATTTACAAAGTGATCAAGTGTTTCCTTCCTCTGTTCTTTCTACTGTTCAATAAAAAAGGGACTAAGGCAAAATGCCACCAAAACCACTAAATACTGCCGAATCAATCACAATCTACTATGTTTCAAAGACAGCTTTGTAACAAGATTTTATTGTGTTTGCTGTTGTTCCGTAAGATTTACCAAGATAGGTGCCAAAAAGCTGAAATATGTCCAAATTACATTCATCACCAAGAGAATGTTAGGGAAACCTCTGGCCTGAAGACCTGCTGTTTTGCTAGGTTTGCTGTTGTATTCCGCTTTTAGAGTTATAGTCTTAGAGACACAAGCTACATTTTCCTAATCATTAACATAGCTTGTACATTTATAGAAATATATTTTGAGTAATAAATGCTAAAAAGATAAAGATTAAGAGAGAGAGCAAGCAAGAACCAGAAAGAGAATGAAAATAATATTTGAGAATGTTATGGTTAATGCCATAACATTTGTTATGCATCTGAAAGCTGGACAATAAATAAGGATAACAGAAGAATTGATGCCTTTGAGCTGTGGTGTTAGAGAAGAACACTGAATATCTATCTCATGGTCTACCAAAAGAACAAATAAATAAGTCTAGGAGAAGGTGCAGCTAAAATGCTCCTTGGAGGCAAAGGAGATAAAGCTTCACTTCACATACTTTGGGGATGTTGCTAGGAGAGGCAATTCCTTAGAGAGGGAATCATGCTTGGAAAGGTGGAGGGTCAGAGAAAGAGAGTGAGACCCTCAATTAGATGGACTGACATGGTAACACTGCTATGGGATGTAGAAGTTCAGGAACTGTGAGCAGGGCACAGGATAGGACAGAGTTCTGATCTATTGTTCATAGGGTTGGTATGGGTTGTACTTGAAAACACCAAACAACAAGTAAATATCAGAATATGTAGGATCTGAGGTACAGCATGGGATAATTTTCCAGAATAGCACTAGCACTTTTTAAAAAGACCAGAACAGCACTAAAATGTGTTGAATTGCTTAAATCTATGTCAAAGGAGATTTTGGAGAAATTAAATCTTCTCTTTCTAATTCTAGTCTAGAGTGAATTACAATCATAAATAAAGCAGGAAGACATAACTAACATAATCTTCATGTTAATAATTTAAATTTAATTTTAAGAAAATAGAATTGCTTTAAGAACTTATAACTTGGAGTATACAATCTCATTCAGATTTGGAATGCAAGATACATGAAAATGTATATATGCTGTAATTATCAAAGTCCTTATTTATCACATGTAGATTTTTTTATGCATGTTCAAACATATTAATATGTGGTCAATTTTATTTTTAATGCTAATGTGACTACTCAGAGGCATTTAACCATGTGGATCACAACAAATTGTGGTTAACATTGAGAAGAATGGAAATCCCGGTACATTTGACTGTGTTCATGGAAACCTACACGTAGATCAAGAGAAGTGGACACAGCATGGCTCAAAAATCAACAAAGGAGTGTGTGAGTGATGTATCCTTTCCACATACCTATATGCTGAAGACCTATAGAGCTATAGTGTATAGGCTGAATTGATCATTTTGAAAGTAACTTTATGAAGAATAACATGGTAATAGGAACAGTGGAAGACTCATCAACAACCTGGATTATGCAGATAATACAAGAGGACTGGAAGCACTTGATACAGAAGATCAAGGACTGCAGCCGGCAAGATAAGTTGTATTTTGACATGAAGAACACAAAAATCCTCACCACTGGACCAACATGTAGCATAATGATAGGTAGATGAAAGATTGAAGTTGTAAACAATTTAATCTTAGATCAATACTCTTGAAACTGGTAGCCAGAAAATCAAAAGATGAGTTGTGAAAATTTAATGTCAAAGACTTCTGAGAACTAAAGAGCAAAGATATCAATCTAAAGACTAAGGTGTGCTTTAGCCAAACCATGATCTTCTCATTGTCCATTTGAAAGCTGGACAATGACAAAGGATGACAGAAGAAGATCTGATGGTTTTAAGTTGTGGTGCAAGAGAAAATTATTGGATGTAACATGGACTGCCAAGAGAACAAACAGATCTGCCCTGGAAAAAGTGAAACTGTATGCTTCTTGGAAGAAAGATGGTGAAACTCTGTCTCACATACTGGGATCACACTGTCATAAAAGGCCATTCTTTGAAGAAGGGCATCATGCTTGGAAGTGTAGAAGGTCAGCACAGGAGAGGAAGACCCTCTATGAAATTGATTGTGGCTGTGACAAAGGGATCAGGTGGGTCAGAGATGATGAGTTTGGTTCAGGCAGGGTAGGGCAAGATTCAGATGTTGTTCATAAGAATGGTGTGAGTTGTAGTTGACTTGATGGCACTTAACAAAGTAGTGAATTAAAAGATTCATAAATTCCCCAATTAGAAAATTGGATACATGAATTATGCTATATCCATAAATTCCCATTGATAAATGATGTTATTTTGATTTAAGTATATGTCTTCATTAGTATTTAGCAATATTTTAAAGAAAAAAGAGTAGAATGAAATAATATTCTTCACCATTTCCTACTTTGACATCCCAGTCACCAATTATCATTAATACATCTCGATTGCATGTTCGGTCAATTTGGGACTGCAAGGTTTGGTAAAAAAAATCTCAATTTCTTCCTCTTCCATTCTAGATGTAGGAACGTATATTTGAATAATAGTTGTGTTAACGGGTCTTCCTTGTATATGTGTGGATATTATCCTACCACTCACTACATTGTATTTCAAGATAGAACTTGGTATTGACTTTTTTTACTATGAATCCTACACCATTCTTTTCTGTTTTTCATTCCCTGCATAGTATACCATGTGATCAGCCGGTTCAAAGTGCCCAAAACCGTGGTGGTGGAGAAGAGCACTGAACATCCAATGAATGGCCAAAAGAACAAACAGATATTTCTTGGAGAGAGTGCAGGCAGAGTGCTCTTTGGAGTCAAGAATTATGAGGTTTCACCTCACATACTTTGGACATGTTGCTTGGAGCGGCTATTCCTTGGAGAAGGACATGATACTGAGAAGGGTAGAGGGTCCACAAAGGAAAGGAAGACTCTCAGCTAGGTGGACTGACATGGTGACTGCTGCAATGGACTTTTGTGTGTCAGGAAGTGTGAGGATGGTGCAGGATAGAACAAGTTTCAGATCTTTTGTTCATAGGATTGCTATGAGTTGTACTGACTTACCAGAACTTAACAATAATAACAACAACAACAACATTGCTTATATTGGTCCAGTGGTAAGACTATCTGTTTTGACCTCGAGATTTAATCCATACAGAAGTCTGCATTCCTTCATCTTCTGCAACAAGTAAATCAAGTCCTCCTCACATTCAGCAAGCAAGGTTGTACCATCTACATAAAGCAGGTTGTTGTTGAGTCTCCCTCCCATCCTGATGGCATATTACTCTTCATAGAGTTCAGTTTGTTGAATAATGTGTTCAGCATACAGATTGAATAGCTGTGGAGGGAGAGAGAATGTAACCCTGACACATCTGACACATTCCCGTCTCAGTTTTAAACCATGCACTGTTCCCCTGCTCTATACGTACAACAGCCTCCTGGTCCAGGTATAGGTTCCACATGAGCAAAATTAAGTGTTCTGGGATTCACATTCTTTTCAATGTCAGCCACAGATTGTTATGCTCCACACATTCAAATGTTTTTGCAGAGTCAGTAAAGCACAAATAGACATTCTCCTGGTATTCCTTACTTTCAGTCAGGATCCATCTGATATCCCTGGTGCCACGGTCTCTTCTAAAACCTGCTTGAACTTCTGGAAGTTTCCTTTCTATGTACTGTTTTATCAATTTTAAAATCATCTTGAGCAATATTTTGCTTGCTTTGATATTAATGATATTATTTGATGATTTCCACATACACTTGGATTACCTGTCAATGGTTTCCACATACACTTGGATCACCTGTCGTTTAAATGGGAACAAATATGGACCTCCTCCAGTCTGTTGGAGAGACAACTGTCTTGCAAATCTCCTGGAATAGACTGGTGAGAATATCCAGGGCTGCATCTGTTAACTGAAACAAGTCAATTGTTATCCCATCAATTCCTGGGGCTTTATTTTGCCAGTGCCTTCAATGTAGCTTCTATTTCCTCCTTCATTACCATTAGCTCCTCTTCATATGGTTGTTGTTATTACTGATTGCCTTTGAGTAGAGCATGACTCATAGTGACCCTATGAACGAAAGGCTAGAAGCCCTTCTACAATTATTGACATTTATCAAAATTCATAGAATTTCCAGAGGCATGTTGTTTAGGAAGTGGATGCCCCTCTTGCATCTCTGGTGGCCTAGTGGTAAGGATCTGCACTGAGAACCAGAAGACACATGGTTTGAATCCAGTAGCGTCTTCCTGGGGAAAAGATGAGCAATCTCCTTCTGTGCAAATTACTAACTCTGAAAGTCTATTGGAAGGTCAGCCATGGGTCAGTTCCAGCTGGACGGTTTATATGGTATTTCCTGAAATTTTTCAGTGTTAATCAATTATTTCTGGTTGAGTGACTCTGTGTATTTCTCTATCTTCTTTTGTCTACATTCTGTTGAATTTTTTTTTTCAGAATGGGAACAAATATAGATCTCTTCCAGTCAGTTGCCTAGGTAGCTGTGTTCCAATTTTCTTTGTCTAGATGACTGAGCATGTCCAAGGCTACATCTGTTTATACAAAAATGTCAGTTGGCATTTCATCACTTTCTGGGGCCTTAATCTTGACAAATGCATTCAGTGCAACTTGGTCTTCTTCCTTCTTTACTATGGGTTCATGATGATAGGCTATATCCTGAAATAGTTCAGTATCAATCAGTTTGTTTTTATATAGTGACTGTCTATTCCTTCAGTCTTCATGTTTTTTTAAAATTGTTATTTTAATGAAAGTTTACAGAAGGATGGGTTTTCATTCATATACCTTTTCCTTCCTTCTTTCCTCTAATTCATTTTATGGTGCAAGTCTTGTTCCAGACTGTTAATTTTAATACATATGTCCAAGCATCAATTCTTTTCAAATTGTTCTCTTCATTTCTGCTTCCTTTACCTTGATCATCTTATTTTTAGAATACTGGTTTCATGCAGTTTTTTTCCTTTCTGTGATATAACACTTAACATAATGTCTTCTAGACTCATCTAGGTTATGTAATGTTTTATCCATTTATTATTTTTCAATGCTGCATAATATTCCATCATATGAATGTACTTCCATATTCTTTTTGATGCTTACTACACCATTGAAGATTTTGCCCATATTTCAACTTGAGTTTGTTTTTCAGTTCTTTCATCCTGAGAAATTATAAGTGTATTTATGATTTTTTTTAATTTTCTATCACAGGTCTTTTCACATTTCATTATAATACTTCAACAACCTGCATTATGAAGATAATATAACTTAGCTTGAGAAAGTGAAGAGGACTTAAAACATTTGTTGCACAAGATCAGTGACTTCAGCCTTCAAAATATTTACCTCTCAATATTTAGGGGGGGCAGGTGGAAAAAAACAACACAAGTTACCCTGGATTAATAGGTCAAATCATGCTAGATGGATAAAAATTTAAGTCATAAGTGATTTAATTTCATTTATATCCATAACCAACAGCCATGGTAGCAGCACTAAGATATCAAAAGACATGTTGCATTAAGGACATCTGTTTTCAAAAAACTCTCCAAAGTAGAAAATGTAGTTTAAAGAGCAAGTTGCATTTGATCCAAGATAAAACATTTTCAATTGCTTCCTATACATCTGAAAGTTTGGCAATGAATGAGGATTGCAGAAGAAGAAACAATGCCACTGAATTTTGTTATTGGTAAAGAGTATTGACTATTACATGGACTACCAAAATAATTGGTCTTGAGAACTCTTCTATAGTCAGCTTGAACTTCTGGTAGTTTACTATCAATATAACCCTCTAGCCATTTTTGAAAAATCTTTAATAATATTGTGCTTGTATGAGATACTAATGATATTATTGTATAATTTTCATATTCTCTTGGATCATTATCCAGTCAGCTGGACAGGCTGTTGTTCTCCAAATTTTCTATCACAAACTGGTGAGCATATCCAGGGCTATATCTGTTAGTTGAACATGTCAATTGGCATTCCATCACTTCTTGGGATCTTATTTTTTATTACAGCTAAAATTTCATCCTTTGTTATCATTGGCTTTTTTTCATATGGTACTTCCTGATTTTTTTTTCCAAACATTTCTTTTTGGTACAGTAATTCAGTGTGTTCTTCCACATTCTTGTAATCCTTCCTTGATCGTTCAAGATTGTGCCCATAGAATTGGTCAGTATTGCAATTTGAGGCTTGAATTGGTCCTTTGACTCTTTCAGCTTGAGAAATGCTGAGTGATATCTTCCTTTTTCACTCTTTAACTCCAGCTTTCTACACATTTCATTATGATATTTTACTTCATTTTTTCATGCTTCTCTCTGAAATCATCGATTCATATCTTTTACTTTGGCATTGTTTCCTATTTGTTTTGGATTTTTGAATATCTAATGTAATTTTCATAATTTCCTCTGAGATCCATTTAGATTTTTTCTTCCTCCTCTTTTTTGTAATGACCTTTCACTCTCTTCATGGATGGATGATATCCTTGACGTCCTCCTGCTTTTCTTCTGATCATCGATCATTGTGCTAAATGCATCAAATCTGTTCTTGAGATGTTTCTTAAATTCAACTGGAATAGTCTCAAGATCATATTTTGGTTCCTGTGAAGTAGTTTTACTTTTTCTTCAGCATCAATTTAAACTTACACATGAGTAATTGAAGGCCTATTTCACAGTCAGCACCTGGTCTGGTTTGGATGGCAGATTTTGGGCTTCTCCAATGATTTTTTTCCACAAATAAAGTCATTCTGATTTCTGTATAAGCCATCATTTGAGGTCCATGTCTAACATCATTGTTAGTGTTTGTGGGTTTTTTGTTTTTTGTTTTTGTTTTTTTTTTTTCAGTATTTTCTATGAGTCATCAAGATGCATTAATGAGTGACTGGAAAGTAAAAGTTGGGAACAAGGGAGAAAGACAAGTAGTCAGAAAGCATGGACTTGGTTACAGAAGTGAGGCTGAAGATAGAATGTTAGGATTTTGTACAATCTATGATTAATTCTTTGCACATACCTTTTATAAGAAACAAGAATGGCTACTATACACATAGACTTCATCTGATGGTGCATACAGAAATCTGATTGACTACACCCATGGAAAGAATCTCTGGAAAAGTTCAATATCAGATGTGAAAACTAGGCCAGATGTTGACCGTGGAACAGACCATCAACTACTCATATGCAAGTTGAAACTAAAGCTAAAGAAAATGAAACCAAATTCACAAGATCCAAAATTTGACCGTGAGTCTATCCCAACTGAATTTAAAAATCACCTTAGGAACAGGTTTCGGACCTTGAAAGATCAGATATCTTTCAGGAGGATTTTAAGAGTAGGTCATTGCAGACAGAGGAGAAAGGAAAGACCAGCATAGATGTCAATAGAGGCTTAAGCAGAAGATTTCACAGGGCAGCTCAGGAAAACAAATAAAAGTATTACAATAAAATGTGCAAAGAGTTGGACTTGGAGAACCAAAAGGGTTAGACTCACTTGACATTTCTTAAGCTGAAAGAAATAACATCAAATTCTAGTCTCAAGTTGTAATACTTAAAGATGCTATGGGCAGAATATTAAATTATCCCAGAAGCCTTAAAAGATGATAGAGGAATACACGGAGTTGCTGAACCAAAAGAATTGGCTTTCACAGAAGAATTTCATGAGATGTCTTATGATCACGAGGCAATGGTGATGGAGGAAGTTCAAGCAACTCTGAAAGAGTTAGCAAAGAACAAGGTCCCAGGAATTGATGGAATACCGATTGACATATTTCCATAGACAGATTCTGCCCACAGCGTGCTCACCAAATTGTCCCAAGAAATCTGGAGGACAACAAACTGACCAACTGACCAGAAGAGATCCATACTTATAGCCATTCCAAAAAGGATGTCCAGAAATTATCGAGCAATTTCACACACTAGCAAAATCCTGCTGAAGAGTATGCAAAAATTACTGAAATAGTGCATTGACAAAGAACTATCAGAAATAAAGGGCAGGTTTATGAGAGGCAGTGGCATCAGAGACATCGATGCCAACATCAAATGACACCAAGTCAACAAGCCAGGGGTCTTCATGATTTCCTGCTCCTCAAGGCAACAACCCTTTCCTGCTCATATATATATATATCTGTGCATGCTGGGGGCCAGTGCTGAAGGAACATGTCCAATCTCATCCTATTTCTCTATTGTTGCATTTGTCTATGTAACTTTTTATATATATGTTTATATATATATAATTTCCCCCCTGCTCTTACTAAGTTGTAGATATGACTGTCCATCTTGTTACACACACACACACACACACACACACACACACAATTAATGACTTTAGTCTCCTCTGAAATCCTTATATTTAGTGATGAAAGCACCAAAGCCCAACAGGTCCCCTCTGGGATAGTTGAAACTATTATTTCTGACTTTATAACTCAAAATAACTTTATACCTTAATGTAGCTTTTCTTCTTTACACGTATTTTCTTTTTACCACCAATACCAGTAATTTATAATTTTTATTCTGTAGGCAGCCATTTGCACTAGCAAGGACATATGAATTTAGCTGCCTTCTCTTCACATTTTGTGCTAACTTCTGGACAGAGCTTTCTTTTACTGAGTCTCAAAACATATCTCACTTTGAAATATTTTCTTTTTATTGAGCCTTATTCCTCAATAAGTACAGAATTGCTGCTATAGTAAGATTCTGATTCTTTCAACTTTCAGCCACCTGTCCAGATGTGCATATGCAGGCATAGACCAGTATCTCTTCTTTTAGTTTTTCAGACAGTTAATGAAAAGTAAAAGACAAGAGTGATGAAACCAAATCCTAGAGGATAAAGGTCCAGATTACAAAAACCACATTCACATATGGCAATAATTGGCAACCTCTTTTTGGTGATCACAGAATTAATCCCAAAGAACTGATGGATGCATAAATAATCCTATAGTGCCAAGTAAGAAACTCCTGCATAAGATAAGCATATATTTTCCTTGTGCTGCTATATTTTCAATTGACTAAAAAAAATCCATTCATTTGAATAATTGATACAAGAAATCTATAAAATTTTACAAACAATTCTAGACATAATTTGATGAAAAATGACATCTCATGTATAAGATACTTTAGTCCCAAAGTTGATAAGAGGAAATTTGTTTAGGTATCTATATATACTATGTTAGTGGGAGCAAAAATGTAATTCTGTAAGTGACTTTCTACCAAATAGCTTGAAAGCTTTTGTATAATTCTATTTTAGCTAAACTTTCCCATTCTACACATAACAGAAAAAGTGGAATAGTAAATGGAATAATGTTATTAAGGCATATATTAATTTTAATTACTTAATATGCAGTAAATTTATATACACTTATAAATCTTTGTCTCTCTTGTTATGAGAAAGCACTTTTTTATGTTTGTCAATTACCTTTCTGTGTACTGATATTTAGTAAAAAAAAAAAACATTCATCAGAACACAAAATAATAGTACAAAAATAAACATTCATCAGAACACAAATAATAGTACATAAAGAGATAATGAAGGTAAATTTAAAGTGACAGATATTTAAAGAAAGTGATGTACCCTAAAAATTAAAAAAAAATTAAAGCAATGTGCCAGTAGAAGAGATTCTCTTAGAGAAAAAGGAAATTAACTTTACATTGTTTTTAATTAATATTTACAGAGACTTTGGATTTTCATTCATTCTTTGTTGAACTTTTCTCCCTGTCCACCCCTCCCCCAATTCACTCTTCTTCTTGAAAAGTAAAAGAAAAAATTCTTTCCTTTTTATTCAATCCCTCCCCCCAAGTCCACTCCTCTATGATATTGTTCTTCTGGACTCCTGTCATAACGAGAGAAAAAAATATTGTAAATGAATTACAGGTATAAACACACTCATTATTCAATAATACACTGTGATGTTAGCCCCCATTCCATTTCAGAAATAGTTTTTCAATTTAGAGAACTTTGGTGGCATAGGCCATATGGAGGTGCACTGCTAACCCAAAGACCACATTTCTTTGGCAGTTCAAGTACACCCATAGCTCTGAGGAAGAAAGATGGTCAATCTCCTCCCATGCTATCTCTCATGCTGCCTATGTTGTCTTTTTAGGTGCTATTAAGTACGACTCATAGAGACTCTCTGCATGGTGGATCTGAATCTGGTTCTATCCGTCTGAATCTGGTTCAAATTTCCTGCCACACATGGTGGCAGCAGTCACCATGTTACCTATAGCAACCAAAAAGTTCATGTTGAATCAGTTGAGTCGTTTCTCACATTCCAGAAATGGGTTTAAGGTATTTGTTGTTGTTTTGCTAGAGTATTTTGTTGTTGTTGCTGTTCTTGTTGTTTTTCCGTTTTGGAGCTCTAGTGGCCTAGTTGAGAAGGAGTTGCAGTGCCAACCCAAAGGTATGCTGCTTGAATCCATCAACTGCTTCACTGGAGAAAAATGGGCAATTTCCTCCCATGTGATTTACAGCCTCTGAAAACCTACTGGTGGGTTAGCTATCAATCAATTCTGACTTAACAGTATTGGGTTAGCTAATTAGAGTTTTCAATTGAACCTTAAAGAAAGGTTTACAGTGCTTGCTGTTCAAACAGATACAATCATAGAAATAAGTATCACAGAAATGAAGTACTTTTAGTACATATTATTATGCTTAAATACTAAAATAATAATTTTTTCAGTAATTGAGAAAGATTTCCAAACAGTGTTGTGCATTGTATACCTATATTTATTCATAGTAACCTAATGACCTACATCACCTGACCACAATCCTAAACAAATACATCCTTAAGTTTGAGCACAATCACTAAATAAATAAATAAACTCTTGACAGAAACAAAGGGCTGGGGGGGAAAAACCCAAACCAAATAACAGCAACCTACTACAATACCAAAAAAAAAAACAAAAAAACAAAACCAAAAAAACCCAAACAAAACAAAACAAACAAAAAAATAAACCACCAAAAACCCACCAAAAGCAAGAACACAAAAACCTCAGAGAATCAAAGGGAAAAGAAATCTTCAAGATAGTTTTACTTAAAATCTCATATCCCTGAATAAATTGACTTCCTCTTCTATTTAGCATTGGTCCCCCCGGATTAGACAGATTAGACGCTGACACAAGATGGTTCAGTGATTACATTGGAGAATATGTTTCCCTTAAAGCAAAGATAATATCCCTGTAGTCACCTTTAGTATCTTATCTTAAATCTCTCCTTCATTTGCTGTGTTTTTATTCCTCTGTGTCATCTACAACTTGAAAATTAAACACCTTTTGATCACTAGGGAATAGCAGGAGATGAACACTATTTCGGCCACAGCTGGAGACCACTGAAATGCTTCTGTACCAGAGGAAGTAGAAGGCTTGGATGTCAGGGGAGGAAAACAGCAGGGAGTAGTAGCTTTCATTTGATTTTCCCTGTTACTTTATATTTGAATTCTTTATGCATACATTTACACCTATCTTCCTTCTAAGGTTACTTATAGTTAATGGTAATATAATTGGAAAAATGAGAGCATGGGTCACCCTTCAAAGAAGTACACCATCTTTTCATTATTAGATATTTTCTACTACTCAGAATTCTGAATACTTCCAATATGGATATTGAGTAAATTAAATTTTTTCTAATAATAGAACAAATTGTTATTTATAAATATTTTGTAGTTATAGGCTGTGTGTATGTGTACTTATAAAGATAAAAAGATACAATTTTGTTATATATATAGTTTTAAAATATGTTAATAGAAAAATATCAGTTCATTATTCTGATAAAAAAAGGGAAGAGTTTTTATTAAAGCAAATTTGCCTAGTAGCTTAAATTTGAAAGAGGAATGAGTTACTTCCACATTCCATGGCATCAACACAGGCACTTTGAAGACCATAATTCATTGCCAAGCATGAATTTATTTCTGGAATAGAACAGGGTGGAGCCTAGGAATATTGCTCTCCTCTACACATTTTGATGTGCTTTGCCTTTATGATTAATACCTATATACTCTCATTCCTTAACTAGTATACTAATAATGACATTATTTTTCTCTTTGCTATTCATCAAATCACTTATTATATAATAATAATAACAATAATAATAATAACAACAACAGTGAAAAGCTAATATAAAGATAACTCTTATTATATAATATTGACATTATCTCTCCGTGGAGCTCTGGTCCTGTTGCTGTTGTTGTTATGTGCTGTCGAGCCACTTGTAACTCATAGTGACTCTGTATACAATAACCCTGAATCCAGCTCTGTCCTGTGCCAACATTATTGTCTCTGACACACCTACCATCATTACTCCAGTCACTGAGTCAATCCATCTCATCCAGGGTCTGTTCCTCCACCCTTCCAAGTATGATGTACCTCTCCAAGGACAGCTGCTCCCTTGCAACATGACCAAAGTATGTCAGACGAAGCCTCAGAATTTTTGCCTCCAAGGAGCAGCCTGGTTACACCCTCTTCAGGATGAATCTGTTTGTTCTCCTGTAAGTCCATGGTATATCCAATACTCTTCTCCAGAACCACAGCTCAAAGACATAAAATTCTCTTTCTATCATCCCTAGTCACTTTCCAGCTTTCTGACACATAGAAAGTAATCATGAAGACTATGTCCTGGACCAGACACATCTTAATCTCCAGATTGATATCATTGCTCTTCAGTACTCTGGACAATCTGACAACAAATTTTCCCAATGCAATTTGTCTTTTGATTTTCTGACTGCTGATACCAAGAGCCAACAAAATAAAGCTGATAACAACCTCAATTTATTCACCATCTATCATGATGTTGACAATCAGCCCAGTGGTAAGAATCTTTGTTTTCTTGATATTGAGCTTCAATTAGAATGTAATCTAATAAGAAGAATTTATAGTGTATATATTATCCTATCTGATAAAAAATTCACTGTTAAAATTAATATACCCATATTAATTAAAATATATGCCTATGTGTAAATATACATGGCTATGTGGATAGTTGTGCATTTATTGTACCAGGTACAGAATTTTATAATGTTAGCTTCTTCCTGTGGGTCTCTTATTCTATATTTTTTGTCCCCAAAAGTTTTAAGTTTCTATAGAGGGCAATTATAGAGATAAGTTAAAAATTATACACATAAACAAAACATTTGATAACTTTCTAACTGAAATTTGAAGAATGAAACATTCATATCAGGAAAGAAGAGTCAGACACTGACAATTAAGTATAAATTGACAGAAATTGTCATTGAGTTGATTCTGATTCATTGCTGCCATATGGGTACCTGAACACTGTGGAGTTTTCAGTGGTTATACTCTTTAGGAAAAAAGGTATCAAGTCTTTCTCCCATGTTGATATTTGGTGAATTTGAGCCTTTAATATTTCACTTAATAGTAAAGTAAAGGTTATTTGTGCTACTTGATAGAGGACAAGCAAGAATAAATTATGCTGAGAAAAATTAAAAAAGATGAGAAACTAGGAGAATCAGAATTGAACAATTAATCTTCTAGAACTATGAGGCATATGACATACAAACATTCATCATTCTCTCAATAAGGAGTATGTGAGTGTATGAATAAATGTGCATGCATCATGTATAATTCTGATTCCATAAAATTGTTTAAATATAATTAACACAGTAGAGAGAGGTCTGGTGGCCTAGTGGTAAGGAGTTCCACTGGCAATTTAGAAAGGTATGTGGTTCGAACCCACCAGCTGCTCCATGGGAAAAAGATGAACAATCTCATCCTGTCAAATTCACTGCCTCTGAAAACTCACTGGAGAGTCAACTTCAAGTTAGTTCCAACTTGACCGTGCATAACAATAACTGGCCACAAGAACTCCCTTAACTCTTTCTTTAGTAATGGTATTTTGTATTTTTACATTTTGTCCTTTGATTCAGTTTGTAATTTTCACAATAAAAATTTACACAATTCAGTGTTTCATAAATGTTAGCTTTTTTAAAAGTGTAACACATTTAATAATAGAGACTATCAACATAACTTCCCCCTATCAAGCTAGCTTGTAATTCTTTGCTTGATTAGTGTGAGCAAATGATTAGGGGATTGGATACATAAAAAGTTTATTGTTGTTGTTATGTGCCCTAAAGTTGCTTACAACTCATGTCTACCCTATGTACAGTAGCTTGCTCTATCCTTAGAAGAAATGAAATAAATCGAGTAAAAATTGTCAGAAATGACAAGAGTTTGAAAGAAGCCAGGGTGACCTAATTATAAAATTATCACTAGACAATTTAAAAATATCCTCCAATATAGGAATGGGGGAGCTCTATGCACTAAACCGTAATAAGTAAGACTATGATAGTATCAAGAATAATAATTTAAATGAATATTTTACAAAGAGAAGAACAAAGATTATTTTTCAGACTGCTTAGAATGACATATTATCATCTTAAACCAGGAAGAAAACATTGTTATTTTTCCACCACATAAAGTATGATGTCCATTCATCAATAAGATGGTTTTATTATAAAATATTCTTTCAAGTTATTATGCTTTCTTATGACCAAACCTGATTGTAAAATATTATTCTTTTAAAAATTTAATAACAAATATTTATATTAACTGAGATTTCCTAAATTGAATCTGACTGGGTCAGGGCAGTATGCTGATGTCTGGAATGCAAGTAATAAGCTATATTATTGATGCCTGTCAAATAACGGAAATTGTTACAAATTAATTCATCCCTAACCTAATTAACCCCATGTGCAATATTACATGCATTCCAAACAAGTACTGTTTTGCTTGGGTCATAAAAATAGGACAATATTTCAACCTATAAAATCACCTTTTAAACCACTTAGAAAACTCAAAGAATATAGATTATGAAGAAGTGATGTAAAAGAATTTATTACTTCATCTGTTTGAGTTATTTTGAGTCTAAAAAAATGCTCTGTAATTTAAAATTTTTATAATAACCTTAGATAAAACTATAGCTCATGTGTTGGTAAATTAACTAGATATAATCCATTCAATTTAATCCTTTGAATTAGTCAAAGAAATTGGAAATATTTTGGAATTATGGGAAGACTCACTAACAATCTGCAATATGTACATGATGTAAGGTTGTTTACTAAAAATGAAGAAAGACTTGGAGCACTTACTGATGAAGATAAAACACTACAATTTTCAGATTGGATTAGTTGTAATTCAGAATGTAGAAAACAAAAATTCATAAATATGCCATTACACAATATTATGATGAACTGAGGAAACCTTGAAGTTATCAAAGTTTCCTTTCACTTGGATCCTCAATCAATGTCCATGGAAATAATAGTTATGAATTAAAGCAGTACTTTGCATTTAACAAATCTGATGCAAAATACCTCTTTAAAGTGTTAAAACAAAAGTTGTCGCTTTGAGGATGAAGGGATTGGATTCCTGACCCATGCCATGGTACCTTCAATCAACAAATATGTATGTGGAAATGCAACAACGATTAAGAAAGACAAAGAAGCCTTACTGCCTTTAAAGTATGGTGTTGTTGAGAAAAGGCAATATATCACGGATTGGCAAAAGAACAAACAAATCTGTCTTAGAAGAAGTATAGTCAAAATGCTTCTTAGAATAATTTCTAGTGAGATTTCTTAGTATTTTGGATAGGTTATCAAGTTAGGCCAGTCCCTAGAGAAGGAAATCATTCTTTGTAAAGTAGACAGCAACAATGGCATCAATGTTAGCAAAAATTATAAGCATGATTTAAGACCAGTGTTTCATTTTGTTGCACATAGGTTGCTATGAATTGGAAGCTACTTGAGGACATACAGTGACTTCTCAGAAGGGAAAATGAGGTTATTTTATAATTACTTGATATTATATACAAAATTATTATTTTTCTATGCAGGAGATCATATTGCTAATATACGTCAATATACTTTTTGTCATTGCTTAATAGTGATCATTGTGATTGCTATTTATTAGGTATCACCTGTTGACTGTACCTTATAAGGAGTCTATGAATAATAGATATGAATCTTGCTCTATACTTGACTGTCTTCATGATTTCTGTTTTGCTCTAATCTATTGTGGTAGTAACTTCATCAATCCATTCTGTTGAGAATGTTCCTCTCTTTTGCTGACACTCTAATTTTGCCAGCTTGATATCTTTCTCTGAAGACTGATTCCTCTTCAAAATATGCCCAAAGGGAGTGATACAGTTTCACCCTCCTTGCCTTTAAGGAGCATGAAGGTTGTACTTCAAGAAATATTTATTTGGTTTTTGGGTTTTTTTGGCAGTCCATGATATATCAGTATTCTTCATGAACACTATAATTCAAAGGCATCACTTCTTTGATTTTTGTCATTGTTCAACTTTCATGTGAACAGAAGTAACTGAAGAGAAATTATAGCTTGGAGTTGTAGTCTTTAAACTGAAATTCTTGATCTTTAGAACTTTGCAGATGCCTTTAATAGCAGATCTTCTCAATTAAAACATGGCTTAATTTCTTTTCGATGCATTGGTGTGTTCACTATAGATACAAGTAAAATGAAATCATTTACAAATTCTATCTTTTCTCTATCATGGTGTTGCCTATTGGTACAGTGGTGCAGATTTTTATTTTCTTGATGTTGAGATACAATCCATGTTGAAGGCTGTAGTCTTTAATATTCTTCAGTAAGTTCTTCAAGTCTTCACTTTCTGCAAGCAGGTATTACATAATCTGTATAACGCAGGTTGTTGGCAAATCTTCCTCCAACCCTGATGCTACGTTTTTCTTCATATAGTCAAGTTTCTTGAATGTTTTCCTCTACATATAGTTTGAATAGGTATGGAAAAAAAGATATGACCCTGACTTTGCAGATTTTAAACTACGCAGTGTTTCCTTATTCTGTTAGAACAATTACTTCAACCTGTGGGTTGTTGTTGTTGTTAGGTGCCGTTGAGTCCAGTACGACGTTTAGCAGCCCTTTAAATAACAGATCTGAACCTTGTTCTAGTCTGTGGCATCTTCACAATTTTTGACACACTTGAGCCCACTGTAGCAGTCAGTGGGTCAAACCATCTGGTTGAGGGTCTTCCTCTCTTTCCCTCCACATTTTCAAGCATGAGGTCCCTTTCTAAGGACAAGTCTCTCTCAGCAACACACTCGAAGTCTACAAGACAAAGCTTAATCATCTTTACCTCCAAGGAGCACTTTGTCTGCACATTCTCTAAGATAGTTCTGTTCTTTGGCAATTCATGGGATATTCAATAATTTTTAAAACCACAACCCAAAGGTATAAATTATTCTGCTGTCATTCTTATTCATTTGCCCAGTTCTCAGATGCATAGGTAGTGAATGAAAAGACCATGGTCTGAATCAATCACACCTTAATCATCAAGCTGAAATCATTGTTCCTCAATAATTTAGAGAGGTCCCTGATTGCAGACTTTTCCATTGCAATGTCTTTTGATATACTGACTGCTAGTAACAAGGGTAGGTCCAAGTAAGATGAAGTTGGTGAATGTTTGATCTTTTCTCCATCTATCAAAAATTTTGGTTTTTTGATGTTGAGATGTAATTCATATTGAAAGTTGTATTCTTTGGTCTTCTGCAGCAAGTGCTTCAGGTCTTCTTCACTTTCAGCAAGCAAAATGTGTTCATGAAATACCCTTTCTGAAAACATCTCATGCGAAAGGCTGCCCCACTGATTGGAATGTCACTGGTGCTATGGTGCTATGTTGTTCCGGAACCACAGAAAAGGGTTAACACATCTTTCACAGTGATAAAGCTGGCAACACAGACACCAGAAAGGCTGATTAAGTGTTAACCTTCCCACCTGATGCCATGAAAATTGCATATGGTATCCAAAATGCAGGATGATCTTATCCTCCGGTGTTTACTTTGTACCAGCTATAGGAATCAGTTAAAATGGAACAGTTCTTTCTTCCTCATATCTCCAAGGCTAGAATTATAAGAGAACTTATCTTCAGGACAATCCCTTTCAAAGAAAGTCTTTAATAATTGTATTGTTACAAAAGGCATTTCTATTTTTGTTAGTTGCCATTTAGTGATTCTGACTCATATGATCTTACAATAATTAACACAGAAAAAAAACTTCCTGCTCCTTTTCCATCCCCACAATCCTTGTTAGGTTTGAGACTACTATTGAAGCCCCATTGCAATATATCTCAATGAGGATCTTCTCAGGGATAAACAAAATATAATTTATCCATATTCCTGCCTTTATATCTAGATTAGAGACCTCTGCTGATGTCCTCCATAGAGTTTCTGTACTAACACATAGTTACACCTCTGTATTAGTTTGAATCTACCATCTGCTCTGGTGAAAAAGATGGGCAATCTCCTTCTGTGTGATTAGCTATATGACAGTTACAACTTGAAAACAATGATATTGAATTGTTTGTCTGGTTTTGTACTTTTTTATATCTAGGGTAGTAGGGTGATAGACACTTCATTCCAGCAGTCTTTTGGATAACAAATTTCATTGGCCATGGTTTTGCTATGATGACACTATTGAGATGCATCTCAGAATTGTACACTTAAGTTTCAACACTGCACTACTACAACACTACAACACTCTAGTTTCAACTAGAAAATGAAGTTATGTAATGAGGATAAATCTAGCTGAAACCATCCTCCATGTATCAAAATTAAACTTACTGTAAATTATTTCTTTAACACCTTTGACTTTTTCAATCAAAATGCCTACAAAACAAATCCTTTATGAGGCCTGAAAACAAGGAACCAAGCCAGAACTTCTATAGCTTAGATAATGGAGATGACAGAACTATGTAATTTTTTAAAATGCAATTCCCTTTACATATTTTAACCCTAAATCAAAAGCCAGTCATTTCATTCAACCATTCTCCTAAAAGAAAATTAAAAGTCATTGCTAAATTAAGTCAATATTAACACAATTGTATAAATCACTATCCTCCATCTTGGGAGTGGGTAAGCAAAGACAGGCAACCAGAGTAGGCATATGGAGCAAAGGTAAAGAACCACACACACACACACACACACACACACACACACACACACACACACACACATAAAATAAAAACTAAACAAAAACCAAACACAACATTTTTGAGTCCTAAAGGTACATTGAACTGAGTTCTCAATCTACCTTTCTTTTGCATTAAATAATAGGAGTGACTCCTAAGTAAAGTTTGCTCCCAAATTTTTGCCCTATCAAGCCCAACGTTGTTGTCACACACTCCTATCACAAATATTACTTAAAAAAAAAAACCCAAAACAACAAAAACCAAGAAGCCAATGTACCTAAAAGGCAACAATAAAGTTTATCTTCATACACACACTTACACATATTTCCCCCCAAACCCCCCAGATAATGTTATGCTGTAACAGATATTTCTATTAGTGACTTGTTAGATGTTAGTCAGACTTTATGGTCCATTTGAAAGCCCTGTGTTTATACTTTGTAGCCTGCCATCTAGGTGCCAGATAGCTGAATGCATCTTAAGTTACAGATGAGATCACCTCTGAGTAGCATGCTGAGAACAGTTAGACTATCATCAGGCTCTGGAAATGAGGCACAGCCATGGAAATATATGGCTTCATTTGTATTCTTTCATAATTTAGGTCCTTGATATTTTACTTTATAATAAGAATATTTTGGACCTATGATAAACGGATCATAAACTGGTTTGCATTATACGGTTTAAATGCCAATATACTGATAATCTCCATTTTTAAGGAAAATATCTTATTTATTCTAGAATTATCCTAATGGCTTCAAATAAAAACTGTATTTTTAAAAAATATTGTTGTGTTTTTAACAACATCCTAAAACAAAGCTAAGCAAACCAAGATAAAAACAACTGAAA
>NW_006399886.1:2742191-2777842 GCF_000299155.1 Elephantulus edwardii | reverse complement strand
AAAGATTGTTTAGATCTTGTTTTTATGATTTTTTTGGCAGATTGTTATTACATGTCATCCAATCTGCAGCTAAACAAATGTTTCTTGGTACAAATAAATGAAACGAACCCTAATTCTCTGCCATCATATCGATGCGTGCTCTGCTTAAACCCACTGTTAAAGTCACTATGGCAATCCACATTGTTGAGGATTTTCCTCCCCCGACACCATGTCTTTCCATAAATAATGCCCCTTTCCAGAGACTGGGCCCTCTTGATGGCATACTCAAAGTAAGTGAGATGAACTGTCATCATCCTTGTTTATAAGCAGCAAATTTGCTGCATATCTTTCAAAGTAGATTTGTTCGTTTGTTTGTTTTTTAGTCCATTGTATATCCAATACTCTTTATTAAGACCATAGCTCAAAGCCATGGATTCTTAGTATTCCTTCTTTATTGTACCACTTTTACATATATATTAAGCATTTTAACAAATCATTGCACAGGCCAGGTAATTTAGTACTTAAAACAAAAACAGCATCCTTGTTCTTCAACACTTTCAAGAGGTCCTTCGAAACAGATTCACCCATTAGAATATATCCTTTGATTTAGGAAGAGAGCAAAAGACCACTACAAAGAAAGAGGAGAAAGAAAAGAAAACAAAACCTCAAAATAAATGTCAGAAGAAGTCTGTTAATTGCACTAGAGCATTTCAAAAGGCAACTCGAGGGAACAAAGCAAAATATTATAAGGGAATGCACAGAGATCTAGAATTGGGGAATAAAAAAGGAAGAGCTCACTCTGCATTTCTCAAGCTGAGAGGACTGAACAACAAATTTAAGGCTTGAGTTGCAATATTGAGAGATGCTATAGGTAATACACTGAATGACCCTAGAAAGTATCAAAAGAAGATGTAGGAAATACACAAAGTACCAAAAGAATTGACTGACACTAAAATATTTCAGGAAGGATTCTATGAGCAGGAGTCAATGGCGATGAAGGGGGAACGTGAAGCTGCACTGGTCACTGGAAAAAGATAAAGTACTAGGAACTGATGGGATACCAACTGATTCGTTTCAATTAATAAATTGAATGTGGATGTGCTAACCCATCTATGGCAGAAAGTTTGGAGGACGGCTGTCTGGTGAGTAGCTTGGAAGAGGTCCATATTTGTTCCCATTCTCAAGAAAGGTGACCCAAGAAAATGTGGAAACTATCAAACTATATAGTTACTATTACATACAAGCAAAATTCTGCTAAACATCATTCAAAACAGCTCTGTACAAATACAGAGAAGTGCCAAAAGTTCACACAGGTTTTAAAAGAGGCTGTGGTGCCAGGTATATAATTATTAATGTCAGATAGACCCTGACTGAGAGTAAAGAATACCGGAATAAAGTCTATTTATGCTTTATTGACTATGCAAAGATATTTTACTGTGTAGATCATAACAATTTATGGTTAACATTGAGAAATATAGGTGTCCCAGAACACTCAACTATGCTCATGTGGAACCTATACCTAGTGTAAGAAGCTATTGTGAGAACAGAGCATAGAAACACTACCTACATGGTTTAAAATTAAGAAGGGAGTGCATCAAGATTGTATTCTTTCCCCATACCTATTCAATTTGTAGGGTGAGCAACTTATTTGAGAAGCTGGACTCTCTGAAGAGGAATGTGGCATCAAGAACAGAGGAAGGCACATCAATAACCTGTGTTATGTAGATAGCACATCCATGCTTGCTGAAAGTTAGGAGGATTTGAAGCACTTGTAGAAAATCAAAGAATATAATCTTTGATATGGATTGCACTTTAATGTTAAGAAACCCACAAATCTTACCGCTGAATTGACAGACAACACAATGATGGTTGGAGAGGAGAATGAAACTGTCAACAGCTTCATCTTGCTTGGATCCACAATTAACACCCTTGCGTAGTAGGAACTGGGAAATCGGGAGATGCATTACACTTAAAGGTCTGCAGTCAGGAACTTAACCAAATTAATGAGGAGTAATGATATCAGTTTGAGGACTAAGATTTGTCTGATTCAGGCCACGGTCTTTCAGATCACTTGCTATGAATCTGAGAACTGGATAATAAGTAAGAAAGACAGATGGAGAATTGATGCCTTTGAGCTGTTGGAGAAGAGTATGGATCATGGGGGAAGAGTATGGGGGAAAAATAAACAAATATGTCTTGGAGAAAGTGCATCAAAGTGCTCCTTGGAGCAAAGACGATAAAATTTGCCTCACATACTTTACTTATGTTGTTAGGAGGGGCCATCTATTTCTTGGAGAGGGATTTGATGGTTGGAATGGCAAATGGCCAGCAAACAAAAGGAATACCAGGTGGACTGACACAGTAACTGCCACAGTGTGTCAGGAAGTGTGAGGATGGCATTGGAAAGGGTTCAGATCTTTTGATTGTAGGATCACTGTGGGTCACTCTCAATTGGACAGCACTTAAGAATATCAGCATCCATAGATGTTAATTTTGAAGCTAAGTAAAATTGATTCTTAAATTTCCCCATTTATTGTGATTCTGTTTATTGGTTCATCTGTAGGGATTTTGCTTTTATTTACACTTAGATGTAATCAAAGACTATTTTTTAGTTTACTTAGTAAGGGCTTCAAATCTTTGTTTTCTGCAAATAAGGTTGTGTCATCCTCATATCACAGATTGTTAATGACTTTCTTCTGCAATCCTGATGCCATATTGTTCTTCATCTATTCCAGCATTTCAGTTTATTTGCTCATTGTACAGCTGACTACACATGGAGAAAGGTTATAACCCAGTCACAAACATTCTTTGATTTTAAACAATGCAATATCTTTGGTTCTCTTATAATAACGGCTTCTTTGTTCATGTTAAGGTTCCTTTTGAACACAATTAAGTGTTTCGGAATTCTCATTCTTCACTCTAAAATTTTAAAAAATGGTCCATACAGATAAATGTCTTAACATAATAATAAAACACAAATAAATATTTTCTGTTGTACTCTGTTTTCAGCTTAGATCCCTTTGGTATTAGCAGTGGTATCTGTTGTTCCAGGGCCTCTTATGTATCCAGTTTGAATTTCTGCCAGTTTCCTGTCTATCTGCATCTTGACTTATGGCCTTTAGACTTGAACAAGCGACCTGTTACCACTTGCTAACTTAGAACTCATTAGCCTTCAAGACCAGCTGTCTGAGATGCTGCTTCCACAGATGACATTTGCACTTACAAGCCCCTCAAGCAAGCAGCCTGCAAAGTCAATTCTGTGAGGCCTTGCCTGCCTTGTGGGGAGTTGGACTTCTCAGCTGCCCTGGAAGCCACTATCTTGAGGTCTGACTTACACACCTGAGACTTTCTGCCGGACTATGAAAGCATATGAGCTATTTTTTTTTCTCTGATTTCATTATATTATACATATATTTCATTGGTTTTACTTCTCCAGAGAGCTTAGTATAATGTATTTTAATTGAATCAGTTTTGGATAATTTTCAAAAGATCTTAATTTCATGAGATATTCATGTTTATTAGTACTATTTGATAATTCTTATATTAAGTATTGATTGATATGTGTTGCACTTGGTGGCCAGGTGGATAGCTATCTTTCAAATTTCTTGGCTTAGATAAGTGAGCATGTCCAGGAATGTATGTATATGTTAGCACTATCATGATAGATGGTGAAAAGATTGGAATTGTTAACAGCTTTAGTTTGCTCGGCTCCCAAATCAACACTTCGGGTACTGGCAACCAGAAAATCAAAACATGAATTTCATTGGCAAAATTTACTGTCAGAGTCTTCTCCAAAGTACTGAAGAGCAACAATGTCAGTCTGGAGACAAAAGTGGACCTTATCCAGGCCACCGGCTTTGCAATTATTTGTTATGTATCAGAGAGCTGGACAATGACTAGGGATGATAGAAGGAGAATTGATGTCTTTGAGCTGTGGTGCTGGAGAAGAGTATTAAATATACCATGGACTGCTAGGAGAATAAGCATGTTCATCCTAGAGAGGGTGAAATCAAGCTGCTCCTTGGAGGCAAGGATTCTGAAGCTTAATCTGACATACTTTGGACATTTTGCAAGGAGTGACCGACCAATCCTTGGAGAACAAAATATATTTATACATATACAATTTATACACACATATCATCAGGTTATATTTTCTCAACATCTATAATTTTGGGGTTTTGAAGGTTTTTTCCTTTTTTTTAGTGCAATCAGATTTCTTCCTTAAGTACCAATGATTCTTGATCATTTAATAGTTCTTGATATGTTTTACAATTAACCAGTTATTTTTAATAGAGACTCTGTATTATTCCAATTTTTTTAATGCTTTCTGTATCATGCAAATATTTTACTCATAAAATCCTACAGTACTGAAACATCAGAATGCTGGACAATGACTCGGGATATGTTGTTGTTGTTGTTATGTGCCATCCAGTTGCTAGCAACTCTTAGTGACCCTATGTACAAGAGCCCTAAAAGCCGCTCTATCCTGTGCCAACCTCACTGTCTCAAACACACTCATTCCCACCACTCCACTCACAGAAGCGATCCATCTCATCGAGGGTCTTTCTTTCCTGAACCGTCCCTCCACTCTCCCAAACATGATGTCCCTCTCCAAGGACCAATCCCTCCTTGCAACATGACCAAAGTATGTCAGACGAAGCTTCAGAATCCTTGACCCCAAGGAACATTCTGGCTTCACCCTGTCTAGGACAAGCCTGTTTGTTTTCCTAGCAGTCCATGGTATATTCAACACTCTTCTCCAGCACCACAGCTCAAAGGCATCAATTCTCTTTTTATCATCCCTTTTCATTGTCCAACTCTCCAATGCACAGCACGTGATTGTGAAGACTATATCCTGGATCAGGCGCAGCTTAGTTTCCAGCCTGACATTCGTTGCTCTTCAGTACTCTTGAGAGGTCCCTCACAGATGACTTTTCAAATGCAATCTGTCTCCTGATTTCCTGGCTGCTGTTACCAACGGATGATAGAAACTAAATTTATGCCTTTGAACTGTGTTGCTGGAGAAGAGTACTGAATATACCATGATCTGGCAGGAGGACACTAAGTTTCATCCTAGAGAGGGTGAAATCAGGCTGCTCCTTGGAGACAAGGATTCGGAATCTTCGTCTTACATACTTTAGGCATGTTGCAAGGAGGGAACAGTCCTTGGAAAGGGACATCATACTTGGAAGGTGGAGAGACAGCACAAGAGAGGAAGACCCTTGATGACATGAACTGATTCAGTGACTGGCGTAGGAGGATAAGTGTCAGAGACAATAGGGTTGACACAGAATAGAGCAGGGTTCAAGGCTGTTGTAAACAGGGTTGCTATGAGTCACAAGCAACTTGATGCCACATAACAAAAACTGAAACATCAGGCTTTAGTTTGTGTTTTAGTTATTTCTGCTTGAGAAATTCTCACTGCTTTTGCTCTCTAACTACATTTTTTGCACTTTTGTTATAACGTTTTGCTCTGTCTTCTCACGTTGCACTTTAAAATTTCTGATCAGTTCTCATTTCAGCAGATTTGCCTTTTGCATTAGTTTTACTACATTGAAGAACAAGTTTTAGGGTGTCTTCTGATATCCATTTTTGTATTTTGATTTCTTTTTCTTGACTTTTAAATGATCTTTAACTTATTTCGCATACGACATCACTGATGTAAACTTACAATTACTCTGATCTTTGGCCATGTGTATTCAACACATCACATCTACTCTTGACATTGTGACTAAACTCTGGGGGGCACATATTCAAGGTTGGCTCTGTTGGACTTTATAAAAAAGTCCAAATGTTCTTTTAACTTGCATGGAGAGGTTGATGATTTGTTCCAAAATTAATTCTGTCTTTGTTCTCATTTAGATAGTGCTTTCCAAAAATGTTATAGTAAATTTTATTTCATACAATATCATTTGTGTTTTCCAAAGGTTTTTGTGATGAATAAGTTGTTGGTTGTAAGATAGTCTGTCATGCAATCTCCAGTCTAATTTCTCTCATTATGGCAATATTTTCAAACTACTACCCTTCTTTGTTTACAACTTTTGCGTTCTACACACCAGTCTTTTGGGAGCTCTGGTGGCAAGTGATAAGAAGCTGTGCTGCAAACCCAAAGACATGTGATTTCATTCCACCAGCTGCTCCATAGGAAAAGGGTGGGCAGTCTACTTCTGTGTAGTTCAGTGCTTCTGAAAACCCATTGGAAGGTCAGCTATGAGTCAGTTCAGACAGTACACAAAAACAACAGATTTTTTTTTAATAAATTTCAGACCATAGGAGCTGCTAGAAATTGTCAATTTCTTCATCATAGTCTTCAGTGGTTGGCACACTAATTTGAATAATAGATACATGAACAAGTGTTTGTATTCTTATGAATATTATACTTTTGTTGATATTATTGTACTTCAGCATAGACTTTAAAATGTTTTCTTTGATGTAAGTGCAGCATCATTCCTATTCAGTTTGCTGTTATTAGTAGAGTATATCATATGATTTTTCCAATTCAAATTGTAAAATATCAGTTCATTAATGCCTTGGGTATAAATATGTGGATTTTATTTTGGCAAATTATTCTACGCTAGATTAATAATGTTTCCATTTTATTATTAACACATTGCCGCACACTTTTTAAATTGACGGTCATGCTTAGAAACACATTTACCGTCATTTGTGGCAATGTGTTAATGGATATTTGAATTCTTGTTTCAATTATGAATGGACATTTCTCCTTACATTCTGTCATACCACATCAGCAAATGATGATTCTTTATTGGGTAAAAGCTTTACTTGATTATATCACTAAAGTAGACTCTACTTTTTGATGGCAGCTCTTCCTCAGTCATATCTGAATTCATTACAGTCTGAGGCCTTCCTATTCTGGCAGTCTATCAGACAGAGTCTTTTTAAACTCATATGTTTTTAAGAGTCCATTATTTCAGAAGTGCATGCTTAGCTCTGTTTCATAGTCTGTTTTAATCTCAAAATTCTGCTAACACATGTCCATTCTGTGTTACACACTGTTAGCATTTGAAATACCTGTGACATAACTTCCAGCTTTGCAGCAAAACACAAAGCACCACAGTAAGAAAAAGTGACAGGCAGGCTGTGGTTTATGGCAGAGTGAAGAACAAAATTTGAAATTCCACTAAATAATTTGTAAAAAAAGAATTTGACCTCTCAGAGATTCTTTGATTAATGTGTCAAGTTCTGCAATAACTGACCTTCAAATATAACCATGAAAGAAAAGGCATATTTGTATTACTATTAAAATAAAAACAACATAGGTTATTAAGTCCTTATTGGTATGCATATGTTGAAAAACAGTACAATTATCTTGATTCTACAGCCATGATGGAATACATAGATTTACATCTATGATGTAAAAAATCAATGTTGATTTTCAGCTTTATAGAATTTTTATAAAAAATCATGAGATTTATCAATAAATAGTAAAAGACAAGCTATGTAATCCTTAAATTGTTAATGGTCCTCAGGCTTACATTCTCCATCACATTTGGGGTTTTTTAGTCACTAACGACAAAGATGATGTATTTGACCCAAAGACAAGGAAAAGTAAAGTTAAAAAATATATATAAGGAAGAATATTCTAATCAAGTAAGGAAAGGAGCCAAAATTTTGAAAAGACACAACCTCCAGATCTCCTGTTAGAGGGTTTCAATTGATACTGAATTTTTTACAACTGCATATGTATGTACCTTCTTTTCCCTTCATTTGCATCATCCTAAAGTCACTCTTCAATATTCTTGACTTTGCACATCATTCAAAAAAACCCAGAATATTTTTCTGACAAAAAATGGAAAATATTCTGAGCATGCTGCCAGCTATGAAGTGTTGAAAATACAAGTACTTATGCCAACAATGAATACACTGAGGTTAAAGATCCCCTTGGAAGTATTAATAATATAGATGTTTAATAAAAACATTCAGAGTTGGCATCTGTTGAAGAAATACAACCCATATTCACTAAGCCAGAATAATAAGTATGATTTTCAAAAACAATTGATGACTTGTACCATAAACTGCTTATATCTATTTGGTCTTTGCACTGAATATAATTTTAAACTTTTGAGCATCTGAAAATGTCTTGACTTAATTATGATTGTAATTTGTTTCTTTCCAATTTAAATGAATAATATATAGTGAAAGAAAATGTAAAACCTTTAACTCCTTGTGTATTATTCAAATCACAGCATCACTGTTTGTCCCAATTTATATGGTTTCACTTAGACTATAGGAATGTTAAATGCTGGGGAAAATAAAAAGAACAAAGAAAGAGAAATATTCAGTAAAATTCCATTTCTGTAGAAAATCAGCACTCTATCATTGTGAGAGACCGTTAGAAGAATAAAAGAAAATGTGTTGAAGTTGAAAGTTTACATTTTAGGTATCTTCATGTAGTTAATAATACGAAATATATTTTATTCCTTTGCTTAGTATATACAGAACCATTGTGTATGTGTATATTTTGTTTGGAGAAAATCCTATAAAATAATAATGCTGACTATTTCTATAGTGCTTACTCTTCGTTGTTGTTATGTGTCTTTGACTGATCTGTGACTCATAATTACCCTATGTAGAATACCTTTTAACCTGGCCTTAACCATAATGTCCTTTTTCAAAGACTGGTCCCTCCTGGCCACTTGCCCAAAGTATGTTGGATGGAGGTTCAAAATCCTTGCCTCCAAGGAGAAGTTTGGTTTTACCCTTTGCACGACAGCCCTGTTTATTCTCTTGGCAGTCCGTGATATGATTTTTCTCCAATACTACAACCCAAAGTTATCAATTCTTCTGTCATCGCTATTCATTGTCCAGCTCTCTGATGCATAGAAAATAATTGCAAAAATTCTAACACACCTTAGTCTCTAGACTGACATAATTTCTCCTTAGCTCTTTGGAAAGGCCCCTGACAACGGACTTCCCAATGCAATTTGTCTTTTGATTTCCTGACTGCTGGAACCTAGAGTGTTGATGGTGGAGCCAGCAAACTGTAACTGTTAACAACCTCAATTTATCTATCATGGTGTTGCTAATTGGGTCAGGGTTAGTTAGAATCTTTGTCTTCTTGATGTGGAGCTTCAATTCATATTGAATACTACAATCTTTAACTTTTTGCGGCAAATGATTCAGGTCCTCCTCGGTTTCAGCAAGCAAGGTTGTGTCATGTGCATAACGCAAGTTGTTGATGAGTCTTCTTCTGATCCTGATGCCACATTCCTTCTCATAAAGTCCAGCCTCCAGAACGATCTATTCTTCATACAGTTTAAAAAAGGTACGGAAACAAAAAGTATCCTTGACTCTGTCCTTCCTGATTTTGAACCATGTAATGGCTTTTTGCTCTGTTCTGAGGAACTGCTTCCCAGTCCAAGCATAGATTTTGCATGAGCACAGTCAAATATTCTGGGATTCTATATTTATTTATTGTAAACTACTGCATCCAAGTGTCTTGTTAGAACTTTATTAACTTTTCATTAAGAACTTTTTAAATAGTATTATGCACCTCATTTTATAGATTACAAAGCAATTAACACACTCAGACTATAGTAATAGACAGGTCTTTGGTCCAAATAAACCAGTAGCTGTGCAGAGGATATGACTAGTTTCTTCTTGTTATGATTACAGACTTTGATATATGTTGGAGGGTTACAATATATTGGAGTAGACTTCTAGAAATTGAGTTTAGATATGCAGAGCTGTTTTAGCCAGTAAGTGGCAAAGAGCGGTACAGTTAGGCTGTGAATCTAGACATTTTGGCTACAAAATCTGTGCTCCAAATAACTATGCTTAAAAAAAGGGAAAGGTTAAAATCAAATACCAGTTAATTTATTCTACAAAGACTAAAAATTAGTGATAATTTACAGATATGTCACAAACTTTAGCATTCCAACTAAATATTATAAACAGATACTAAAACATAAAAATTGTATGTTATTGAGAGAATCATCTTGTCAACTATTAAGTGTTCCTTTGTAATTGTAAGCAAATTTTTTAATAGAGTATTTTTCTTTGAGTTGGACAAGTAAGTAGTGGAAAAATAATCAAACAGCAATATAAAACATAGACTAGATCAATGGATAAATGAGCTAAAAAAATTTAAATTTAGTCTCCACAAAGTGCTCTTCATTTGATCTATCCCATATGAATAGAATCTTTTCTTTTTATTAAAAAAATACTTCACTTACTTTCCAAAGAAGTCTATATTATTACTCTGCAGGTTTAAAAATAATATTGTTTGATGCTTTCAATTTATACTTTTTCTTTAATGCTATTTAAAATTCCTTCCAATCTCTTAAAATTAGCACTCACATATTCATATTCTATTACAGTTTTTACTCATTCAAGGGATAAATTTTGTTTAAAGTTCAACATTTACATATTATATAAGAGCGATTATTCTGTAAGTTCATTAAAGATCTAGGAGTCCAGAATGTGTGGTTATTTTCATCTGAAATTCTGTTGTACACTTCTACCATTTTGATCAGAACTCTCTTAGGGAGTCTTTTATCAAAATGATTGGCAATGTATTCACTTGCTGTTTTAATCATCTTACTTCTGCTCTTTTAGATGGTATCTGTCTGTGTTGTTTTTTTGTTTTGTTTTGGGATTTTTTTGTGGTTTTTTTAGTTTTGTTTTGTTTTTAAGCTGCAATACAATTCTGAAAGCTTGTGGTTCAAGGCCACCAGCTGCTTGGTGGGAGAAGGATAGGCTATGCCCTCCAGTTTGATGAATTGTCTCTGAAATCTAATTTCATTGTTTATATTTTTAAATATAATTAAATACACTTTATCGCTAACACTGGTAAATCAGTGTGAGTTTGCAATCCATAAAGTTTAACTGGCTAATTTTTAGAATTGGTATCCAGACTTTTCTTCCTTTGTCTGTCTTCGTCTAGAAATTCTAATGAAACTAGATGAATCTGCTCATACACAAAATAACAATGATATACTTTCCAGTATCATGGAAATGTGCACATCAATACAGCATGCCAATTTGACAGATGAGTGACCGAACCAAAATTAGTTCCTTATCTAAAGTGAAGGAGGCTAAAACCCTCAAAATTTATAAATATTCCTTGAAGTTAAATTGCAGGTAATCTGAAACCCTTATTCACTGTTGGTGGCAGTGTAAAATGGTACAGCCACTCTGGAAGGCAATATCGTGCTTTCTCAAAAAGTTGCAAATAGATATGCCATTTGACCCAGCAATTCCACTACTGGGAATATGCCCTAAAGAAACCATAACTGCCCCACAAGCAGATATATGCACATCCATGTTTATTGTAGCTTTGTTCACAGTAACAGAGAGTTACAACCCAAGCCCATCAACAAATAAATGGCTAGAGAAGCTGTGGTATATTCACACATGGAATACTAGGCTGCACTGAAAAACAAAGAACTCATTAAATATATATAAAATGGGTTACCCTGGAGGACATTATGCTGAGTAAAATATCTCAGTCACAAAAGGACAAATATTGCATAGTGCCACCTGTAAAGCGGCACTGACTTTGTGGAGCTTGGGAGGGGGAGACTTAGAGGGGATAAAAAATGTATACTGTATTGAGGGAGAGAACTGCTTAGGAGGAATATATGATTAGGTACTATTGCCATGACAAGAGTCCAGAAGGAAAGCTGCATAATGGATTGGACTCAGGTGTTTGTGTGTGTGTGTGTGGAGGAGGATTGTATAAACAATGAATTTTTTTTTATTTTCCATAAAGAAAAGTGAACTGGGTGGAGAGAGGGGTGAACAGGGAGGAAAATGTGCAGTTTTGAATGAATGGAAATCCAAAGTCTCTGTAAACTTTCATGAAAATAAATTTAAAAAAAAAGATTTCTTGAAAATAATCAGTGAGAGAATATCTTTTTAATGATTCTATTCTAAAAGTTCCGTTTCCAATTACAACAGTTCTAGATGTTTATTACATGTCACCACTTTCAGTTAAATCATAATCTGTTTACATGATTAAACTGACTAGAAAGAGAAATTTAGGAAATAAGTAGAAGAAAGTTAAGATAATCAAAACAAACACAGAACTGTTAGAATTGTTGTGACTGTATGTAAGTTTTTTAATTTAAACATAATTTTTAAGTTGTTAGGAACCCTTTTTTCATACTGTTAACTCATCCCCTAGTGTTAGAATAATCAAAACTTTTATTTTTTAGTGTCTTCAAATTCCCCTCTATTTTCAATTTTAATATATTTTGTGGATTTTCCTTCATTCAGTTGTTGTTAGACTTAAATTCTCACAGTTCTTTGGATGAACTCTTGAAAACCTCAAAGGTATCCCCAAACTGGCTGCCAATAACTTTGTTTCCTTGTGTAAAACACCCACATCACTTTTAAGTGTTTTTGTTCCCCATCATAATTTTGTTAACATGTTTATTATCATCTTCAATTTAATTTTAGCTTTTAGTATTAATTAACAAAAACCTAATTAATTGACAAAAATCTAGGTGTAATATAAAAATAGATTTAAAAAAAATTAATGCCTAATACAATGAGTTAGAGGAAATGGAATCTCTTGTTGAAATCTAGTAAAACATGTCATCACTGACACTGTTAAAAATAGATCAAAATGCTTTAATGTCAGATCACTAAACTTTAAAATTTCATATGGAGGTCTAATGTTTTAAAAGTTATGAGCTGAATATATGATTATAGAAATGTGATTTTTTTTTCAATTCTGAGTCTGTCTTCATTTACTAAAGCTCCTGATAGGTGCTTCATGAAGGAAAAAATAGCTCCAAATTAGAAGAAATACTCCACAGTTGGCAAGTATCCATGTGAAAAGTAGTGGAAGACACAGACTTCTACTCTTTGCTTTCAGACTTGCCATCACCACAGCATGGTTAAATCCAAACACATCGAAACCCACAGGACTTTTCTGGGGATTATGGACAATTTGCTATGAATGGCTGGCTAGACTGAGCTTAGCTGGCTGGCCTGGAAAAGTCTGTGATCATCTATCAGACTTGAGCTTTACATCATTAATTTCATTGCCATTATATAGTTCATATCGTTGTTTCCCAGAGATCTGCCAAAAATTCAACTATAATTTGTTATTTAGAGCTTTAATAAGTTCTCAGAGTACTTTCTGAGCTACTTTTGTTAAAATGGTTAAAAGAAGAAGATATTTTTTAAGGTTGATGTTAATATGGAATTTATTCTTCTTACAACATATAGATGGCATCATGTAACTCTTTCTACTTTTAGAATGCATGAGGATTTCAACAGTTATCTTAGGTGACTTAAATTATCCTCTGATAGAGTATGAAGAACATCAAAAGAATATAGTGACTAATAAATTGGACTTTTACATCAGACAAACTTGATTAGGATTCTGGTTTTGCTCTTTATAATCTCAGTAAACCTAAGAATATAACTTCTCTGTGCTTCAGTTTTCTACATAGTAAAGATTGTATCACAATATACCCACCCTATGTTTGCATAAATTAAAATCTATTAAATGTGAAGTACCTACATCAATACCTGTGTGTTATTTGCCATTAAGTTGGAACTGGCTCATAGCTGCCCCTCCAGTGGGTTTTCAGAGGCAGTAAACTGCACAAGACTGTCTGTTCCTCTCTCAACAAAGCAGCTGGTGGCTTCTAACTACTTGTCTTTAGGATTGAAGCACAGCTTCTTATCAATAGGCCGTCAGAGCTCATCCAACCCTAGTGATGACCATGGTGATGATGACTATATCTGAGAAAGTCAACCTATTGATTTCAACCCTTATAATGACACATACCCTAGCAGTCCTTTCCCTTTCTACCTACTTCTCCCCTCCTAGAAAATACAACTTTTCTCTTAAAATGATTTTTGTTCTTTATAATACTTCATTTATTATTTTACTATGAACTTCTTAGGCATATAAGAGAAAATACTAGTTGGTTTACTTTGCACTAAGATTTATTGTTTGTATTTGGAGAGGGACAGAATGTTTGGGAGAGTGGAAGGACAGCGCAGGAGAGAAAGCCCTTCTCTGAGGTGGATTGATTTAGTGACTGGGGTAATGGGAGTAGGGGTGTCAGAGACAGTGAGGTTGACACAGGATAGAGCAGGTTTTAGGGCTCTTATACATAGGGTCGCTATGAGTCGCAAGTGAGCAAGGTTGTGTCATCAGCATAATGCAGGTTGTTGATGAGTCTCCCTCCAGTCGTGATGTTGTTGTTGTTAAGTGCCATCGAGTCGCAAGCGACTCATTGCGACCCTATGAAGGAGAGTCCTCGACGCTTGGGTGCCTTTCATCCTCTCTCCAGGTTCATAGGGTTTCCGGAGGCAAGCTATGATGGAAGTGGATGCCACTCCTCCTTCCAAGCTTGTTTAAATCGGGTAGCTCCTCCCCACTCTCTGCCCACATTGGGTAGCCAATCATTAACGCATTTGACACAATTTCCATAGTGGTAAGGAATTTAGCTGCTGATACAAAAGTAGACAGTTGAAATACACTTGCTGCTCCACAGGAGAGAGATGGGTAATATTCTCCATCTCGTGTGATTTATTGCCTCCGAAATCCCCCTCTAGAATTAGCTATGTGTTAATTCCAACTCTATGGTAAGCAACAAGAATGTCATAGAATAATTTTCATAGAAATTATTTAATAAAAACCCAAGTCGCTATGTGAAGCTAGACTGCTCCTTGGAAGCAAGGATTTTGAAGCTTTTTCCACATACTGTGGGCATGTTGCAAGGAGGGACCAGTTCTTGGAGAGGGATGTCATGCTTGCAAGGATGGCATGAAAGTGCAAGAGAGGAAGACCCTGGGTGAGATGGATTGACTCAGTGACTGGGATTATGGGAGTTGGTGTGTCAGAGATGGTGAAGCTGTCTCAAGACAGAGTAGGGTTCAGAACTGTTGTACGTAGGGTAACTATGAGCAGCAAGCTACTCAATGGCACATAACAGCAACAATAGGAGGATGTAACTATGTAAATTCTCAACAAATACTAAAAAAATAAAATGACATTTTAAAAACAATAGGTTTCAGGAATGAGGAATAACCTATATATGTTACACAATATGAACCTTCTCATGCTATGCATCTAAGGGCTTGACAATAAAGATGAAAAAGAAAAGAATCTATGCCTTGAATTGCTATGTTAGGGAAGAGTATTGAATATCACATGAACTGTAACAAGGACAAATAGATATGTCTTGGAGAAAGTGCAGCCAGAGTGTTCTCTACCAGCAAGGATGGCAACACTTTGTCTCACATATGTTGGACATGTCAGAAAATGCTTTTCCCTGGAAAGGGGCATCATGTTTGGAAAGGTGAAGGGTCAATAAAAGAGAGGAATATCTCCATGAAGATTGATTGATTGAGTGATACAGGACTGTGGGAATAAGTTCAAGTGTTGGGGGGGATGATAAGCATGACAAGGTTCAGATTTGTTGTTGGTAAGGCAGCTAAGAAGAGATTGGAATTCATCATGCTTGAATCCACAGTTAGTACTCTTGGTATCAGCAGTCAGGAAATAAGGAGATGCATTGTACTGGGGAAATCTGCAGTTAGGTACCTCTCCACATTATTGAGGAGTAAGTAATAATGTCAGTTTTAGGACTAAGGTGTGTCTGATTCTGGCCATGGATTTTCCAGTTACTTGCTATGCATCTGAGAGCTGGACAGGGACTGAGAATGACAGAAAAAGAATTGATGCCTTTGAGTTGTAGTGTTGGAGAAGAGCACTGAATATCCCATAGATAGTGAAAAGAAGAAACAGGTTTGTATTGGAGAGGGTGCAGACAGAGTGTTCTTTGGAAGAAAGAATAATGAGACTTCACCTCACATACTTTGGGCATGTTAATAGGAGGGACTATTCTTGGAGTAGGACGTGACGCTGATAAGGGTGGAGGGTCAGTGAAGGAGAGGAAGACCCTCAACTAGATGGACTGATATCATGACTGCTATTATGTGATCTTGTGTGTAAGAAGTGTGAAGATGGCACAGGATAGAACAGGATTCAGATATTTTGTTTATAGAGTTGCCATGAGTCATAATCAACGACACCTAACAACAGCAACAACAAGGTAGTTAAGAGTCATATAAAACTAGGCGGCTCCTCACAATAAAAAAATGCTAAAGGAAGTCTATGTTTTTGAGCATGTTTACAAACATTCATGGAAAAATTCAAGTTGAAAGTATGTCCTGTCTTTCATTAGCATTCGACAATATCTGTTATAATTAATGATGGTAAAAGGGAAATTTCTTGGCTTTAACATTTTTTTCTTTAAATTCTGGTAATGTGATATATTATGTTAAACACCTTATTATTTACAAAACACTAAATAACCGATAGGATAAAAAATGATTCAGAATAGAAAAATGATTTGATTAGGATGAAAAATGATCATAAAGTATAATAAAAGTATAAAGAAAGATGAGAAAATATTAACATGCTGCTACTTTTGTCTTGTGCCGCTGTATTGATTCCAACTACGAGTGACTCTATGTTAAATGAAACTCTGCATCTAGAATTTTCTTAGTTGTGTTCTTTGCAGATTACTCAGTATTTTCTCCTACAGTGTTGACAGATAAGTTCAGACTGCTAACCTTTCTGTTATCAACGAAACCAAATCAAACCCACTTGTGTTCTTTCAACTCTGACTCAAAGTAACCCTCCATTGGTTTCTGAGGTTGTAGACCTTTAAGAGAAAAGACTCTCTTTCTGTTTCAATGAAGCTGGTAGATTTGAACTGCTGACCTATCAGTTGTTACTGTTTGGTTCCAAGTCAGCTGTGACCCATGGCAGCCCCTTGTACAACAGAATCAAATTGCCCTGCTGCCCCATCCCCATAATCTCTGCCATGTATAAGCCCACTATTCTACTTATTATGTCAGTTCATCTGTTTGAGGGTCATACTCCTTTTTGCTGACATTCTACTTTTCTCTATCTTATGCTTTTTCTGAGACAGACTCCTCTTGGTAACGCATATGTGAGACAAGGCAGCCAGTGCACTGTGCTAATCACTAGGTCTAATGACTCATTTTCAGTTGCAGGTAAAGCACAAATCATTTACACTACCCAGGAAGCCAGTGTAAATATATAAGGAATACATTATTTAAGAATAAAAATTATACATGATGCAAGACAGAGTCACTTATCATCTAAAAATTGTCATGCTAATATAGTTTTCAATAATTAAAAATAAAATATAAAACAATCATTGAAAATAATAATCTTTTGAAGAGTCAAGATCAAATTAGATACATACTAACTACATCATGACACTTCTGGAAACACCTTCATTTAAAAATATCTAATAAATATTGTTGAGTGAAAAACTATGAGCTTGTGATTCATTGATAATTGGAATGAAATGTGCTGCCTTAATGGAATTTATGACAGTGTACAATAACAAGAAGAGCGGAAATGCCAGGACATTGGGGGAGGAGAAACGAAATAGAAAGTAACATTGGATATCTAAGTCAACTCAACTCTGCTCCACTCAACTCCTTCTTGTCTAGTTTGTTAATAGCTGACCCATCAGTGGGTTTTTGGAGGCTGTATATCACATGGGAAAGGACTGCCCATCTCTCACTCTCTGAGCAGTTGGCTTCAAACTGCCTGTCTTTGGGTTGGAAGATGCAATTCCTTACCTACTAGACTACCAGAACTACCTTTAAAGTTGTGTATATCAAATTGATTATATTGTACATTAGACCCAATAGTGATTAATATGGGGAAATTACAATCAAAATCAGAATTCTGAAAAGTGTGTTTGGAATATTTTTAACAGTGTGGTGAGCTTGTCTTGACTTGAATAATCATTTACAGGAGGTATTACCCTTATAGATATTGGAGTAAAGACTGTTCTTGGTAGAACCAATAGTTAGAGTAAAGCCCTCAGGACAGGTGGCATCAGGGAGGCTAGAGCATACGGCTGATGGTGCTTAAAAGACAAAAGAAAGAAATAAGTGTCTTTGCTTAATAATTAAATTGCCTCTGACTGTGGAAAACCCATGAGTGGCAGTGTAGAATTGCACTCCATATAATTTTCAATGGTAAATTTCCCAGGTCTTTCTTCCAAAGGGCCACTGGATAGATTTAAACTACCAACTTTTCTGTGAGCATACAAGTGATGGAAGAGATCTATATTTGTTCCCATTCCAAAGAAAGGTGACCCAACTGAGTGTGGAAACTATAGAACAATACCATTGATTTCACATGTAAGCAAGATTCTACTGAAGATTATCCAAAAATGATTGGAAAAGCACATCAGCAGAGAATTGCCAGAAGTCCAGGCTGGGTTTAGAAGGGGTCCTGGTACTAGGGATATTGTAGCTAATGTTAGATGGATCTTGGCTGAAAGCAGGGAATACCAGAGGAATGTCTATCTGTGCTTCATTGATTATGCAAAGGCATTTGACAGTGGTGGACCATAACAAACTGCGGCTGACTCTGAGAAGAATGGGAAACCCAGAACACTTGATGATGCTGATGCGAAACTTATACTTGAAACAAGAAGCAGTTGTGAGAACAGAGCAAGGGAACACTGCGTGGTTCAAAATTGTGAAGTGCGTATGCCAGCGATGTGTCCTGTCTCCATATCTTTTAAACCTGTATGCCAAACAGATCATCCGGGAGGCTGGGCTCTATGAGGAGAAAAGTGGCATCAGGATTGGTGGAAGATCTATCAATCATCTGTGTTATGCACATGACACAACCCTCCTTGCTGAAACTGAGGAGGACGTGAAGCACTTGCTGCTGAGGGTCAGGACTGCAGCCTTCAATATGGATTGAGGCTCAATGTCAAGAAGACAAAGATTCTCACCACTGGACCAATTGGCAGCATAAAGATGGATGGTTCAGAGATTGAGATTGTTCACAACTTTAGTCAGCTTGGCTCCATAATCAACACTCGTGGCACCAGCATCCAGGAAATTAAAAGACGTATCACGATGGGAAAGTCTGCTGTTACAGACCTCTCCAAAGTACTGAAAAGCAATGGTGTCTCACTGGAGACTAAGGTGCATCTGGTACAGGTCATGGTCTTTGCAATCACTTGTTATGCGGTTATGTGTCAGAGAGCTGGACAATGACCACGGAGGATAGAAGGAGAATTGATGCTTTTGAGCTTTGATGTTGGAGAAGACTGCTGAAGGTACCATGGACTGCTAGGAGAACAAATATATTCATCCTGGAGAGGGTTAAACCGGGCTGCTGCTTCAAGGCAAGGATTCTGAAAATTTGTCTAACATACTTTGGCCATGGTGTAAGGAGGAACTGGTCCTTGGAGAAGGACATCATACTTGGGAGGGTGGAGGGCAGGTGCAGGAGGCGAAGGCCCTTTGTGAGGTGGATTGATTCGATGACTGGGGCAATCAGGATGAGTGTGTTGGAGACAATGAGATTGGCACAGGACAGAGCAGAGTTTAGAGCTGTTGTATGTAGGGTCGCTATGAGTCGCAAGCAACTCGACGGCACATAACAGCAACAACAACAACATACAAGTGCTACACATTTTCATCATTCAGAAATAGTGAAACTAAAGGCATTGTGGTAGGAAATGAGTCTTAAAAGTAAAATAATATGTAATATTTATGTCAGCATAAAGATTTTGTTTCCGTTGAGAAACCACCGGAAATCATTGAGCAAAGAAGGAACATGTTGGCAATCTGTTTCTATACAGAGAAGAGCTAAGAAACTCCAATGGGGCAGTTCTACTGTGTGACACATGGGATCACAATAAGTTGAAATTGACTCAGTGGTATCAAGTTAGGTTTTAGGTTTGTAGTGAGAATATATGATAGATAAGAGTCTAAAACGGAGGTTAAAATACATTTCATACTAGACTAGAAAGGAATAGGGGAGTTTTTTGCCAAAAGACTGAGTCTAGTCAAAGTATTTGTGATGAAAGTTTTATCAAAAGCCACAAATGTTTCCAAGGATTCAATACCTTTAAATTTGAACATCCAAGTGAGTAGCAAAGCGGGAGCCAGGATACTACAGGGACTGAGAGCTCACTTAGTTACAGGTTCCAACAGATCTTCAGTGTGAAAGAAAATGGTCTAAAGATGTTCAGCCGTTTATAAATCAGCAAAGAAAAGAAAAGTAGGTCTGCTTCTATGTCTTCAAAGGACCAGTTCATATTCTTCTTTGCTGGAAACAAACGAAGGGATGGGAAATTTAAACTCCCCTTCGTCCCTCGAGATATCACACAAAAGTACATATAGTTATCTGATTTGTTTGTGAGTGGAAGAAATACTTTATATACCAAAACCATTTGCTTTCTTCCAAGTGTTAAACTCTTACTATTAAAAAAGGTATTGCTTAATTAAAAAAAAATCTTGAATATGTTATAAAGCTGGAGGATCACGGTATAGTTAATTGCTTTAAATTCCCTTAAATTAAAAAAAAATCTATAAATGCCCCCCCTTTAAAATGGGGACTAAATTTCTTCATACATATTTTTTATATTGAAGAAATAGGAAACTCTAGTGGCCTTATGGTAAAGAGTTGTGCTGCCTACCTAAAGGCAGACAGTTTGAATCCATCAGCTGCTCTATAGGAAAAACATGAGCTATGTCCTCCTGTGAGATTTACAGTCTCTCAAAACCTGCTTGACAGTCATCTAGGAGTTATTTCCAAATCCAGAGAAATGATTTTGTCTTGAATACTTCTACACTCATGAACAAATACATTAAAAATGTACAGTAACCTGTTTCAGTTTCCTAAGTTATCTTTTCCTTTCCTGTCATGTCCCCTCATAATTTCCATCCTTTCTTCCCTTTGTCTTTTCTCTCCAATCATTATTTTAGATATCAGAGTTTGCTTTTTAGAGAATCTTTTTTAATTGAAAAGAGAAAGTTTAAAAAATAAGATTCATACTAAAAATGTTTTTAGAAATTTTAAAAAAATAAGATTCAGGGAAAGATATTTTGCAGAGGTTTGTGGAAAAGATAGAAAGCAGAAAAAAGAGAAGCTACAAAAATATTAAATGTTAATGGTAAATGTTATTTTAGATGACGTGAAATGTATAAGCAAAAACAAGAAGAGAGAACAAGTATAGAGTTCTCTAAGAAATCTACTTGGCTCATAAAAGATCAAATGTTACTGTGAATAATCTTGCAATAAATATTGTTACCATACTCTTCAAAATGGTTTTAAAAACTCCAATGTTATCTGAAGAAAAAGTGATAAGAAATCATCTCCTGCTTAATATTTGAAGAAAAATATGAAGCATTCTAACAGGAAATAAGTATAGATTCTAACTTCAGAAAATAAAAAGATCTTTCAAAGATTTTTAGAATATCTTAAAACATGTGGGAGGATATTAGAAAAATAAGCACCAGAATATACACATGAGATGAATACCAGATGGTATTCTTCATCCTTCATCCACATTCAATATCTTTCACCACTTGGCTTCTGACTATAATTTTCTACTCATTTCCACCTACTCAGTTCCTCATTCTCAACTTCTGCTGAGTTAGGAGAGAGTCCAACTCTTACATAGCTGTACACTAAATAGCTTTGGTACTTCCCCAAGAATGAGGCAAACGTTAGAACCCCCTTTAGTCCTTTCATATCAACTTGAATAAAACTACCAAGGGAGAATACTGAGAGGCAGATAAAGGTATTATTAGTAATGGACAAAGGAAGTATATGTAAGAGAAATCATGCCATTATATACAAAGATTTTGTCAGCATCAAAATGTAAATTTACCCAACAATGTAAAAATGATTGACTTTGGGATATGTGCTGAGTAGATTGCTATTCCAAGTACAGATGAAAGGGGTTTAAAAATGGTACTCCCTAAGATCAAAGGACGGTTCAAAAGACCAATGTTTCTTGGATCTGGGTGGTACTAGTTTCTTGAAAGCGATGGAATCGCATTTTTAATTTTTCTTTCATTATGTGAATATATCTAAAACTAACATAGTAAGTCAATTTGATAAAGGGGCTATACTATACTTAGTTTCAGGTTCCTGTCTCAGATAATTTCCTAAATTTTATATACCATTCTGAGCAAGGCTCATCAAGATTTCTATTACAATCGAGCACGGTTCCATTCTAGAGTAGACTTCATTGTGTTGAGCTTTTTAGAAAATGGAAAATTAGAAGACATTCATATTTATGTAAATTTGGCAAACAAATGAAGCTTTAAATTCTAATTAATGTTTTTAATATTTTATATTTAACTCTCAACACCTTTTTGCTCTCATAAAATAGTATCTATTCCTTGCAGGTAACTGTTAATCCTTTAAGATTCATACCATTCAAAATATTTTGTGAATATGGATGTGGAAAGAAGAATAAAATATCCACAAGGAGGGTAAGGAGGTTAGAGGGAGCAAATAATTACATATGCAAATGAGGTACATTGTAACTTAGTTCAATTAATATCAAATACAGTTTTATTATTGAAAGATATATTTATTAATCTCCTGTGTACAGTAATGTATTAGTCCGTATTAATGTGACTTTAATAAAAGACTTTTCTACTAAGAGTGCTAATAATATTTTTTATAACTGTTCATGGTATTATTGGATGATTCCTTAAAACATATATATATATATATAATTCCAAATAATTGCAGCAACTTTAAAGTAAAAAAAGAAAAATCAAGAGTACTACAAATTTATTTTACAATATTGTAATAAAAATAATTTTAATATTTTTAACACTAACATGAAAGATATTTACGAGCCATATGAAAAACTTAACCCTCACTGCTTTTCTGTCGGTACCTCTTTTTTTCAAACAACCATGTTTTTCAAACAGTGTTATTTACTTTAGCCACTAAATTTGATATGATGCAAGTCTTTGCTACCATGACAAGTAAAATTAATCTTAGAAAAAAATGTGTTGTTATAGTGTTTACTTAAAGAATAGTGTATATATTTGTTGAGATGTTTTGGTATCTTCATAAAAACATCAGTCACATAATTTGATAAGCAGATTTCACAAATGTGGTAACTTGTGCAGGAGAGGAAAGAGATTAAGAGGACTTTCTAGAGAACTATAAGAATAGTTTAAGATGATATAAAGTGTGCATTTTACTAAGAGATTTTGTTTTTTCACACATTATTTCCTTTATTTAAATAAATGGCCATCACTGCATACTCTATCTTGGTCCAGTGTTGTGTGACATTGTGGTTTAATTCTGAAGTTAGATCCATTGTTTAGTACTTGAGCTATATTGGGCAAATTACAATGAATAGCTTTATTGGGGAAAAAAAATAATGTTTGGCATCATGTCAGGAATATAACAGTAAATAATTCAGTCTTCTCATTTCCCCTCTGTTTCTTAACATGTATGTGTGAGTTTGTGTGTGTATTTGTAGCATTGTCAGTTTTACATATTTGGCAGTGCAAAATGGGCCATAGAGGTAGTTTATGCTTAATCTCTAAGAAAGAAATGAATAGGAGAAATGTTAATTTTTTTAATAAAAGAAAAATGTAATCTAATGCAGAAAGAAAAGGCATTTAGAGTTTGAGAATTTAATAGTTTCTTGTTAATTAAAAGATTTATTGAGTAGATAGGCAATAAACACAATGAAGTAATCACAATTACTCAAGATATAAATCTAGGCTCAAGTACTCATAAGCAGTAACATTAATATTTTATATTATTTATTTAGCTTAGAGTTTGAAAAATGGCATGACAACAACAAAATGAAAGTATCTTATTAAGTACAAGAGATGAATGGAGGTAAGAGATCCAGAGACAAGTGGTTACCTTGTAACAGTATCACAGATTGTGGCTGAGCAGTTATTAGAGTGGTCATCATTCAAAGCTACCAAAATTTTTCCATATGGCTGAAAATTGCATACATTTATTATATTTCTCTGCTCTGTGTACAATATTAGAAAAATATCTTCCTAATATACATGCTGTCATTGTGTTCTTAGAGCAGTTGAGGTAAAATCTATCAGAAGTTTTGCTTCTAACCCAAAGGCCATGTCTCAGGTGGTTTGCATCCACCAGCTACTCCCCACAAGAGAGATGGGTAGTCTCCCCCATGTAATTTACGGCCTTCAAAAAGCCTTCTGGTAGGTCAGCTAAGAGCAAGTTAATGACTCAAAGGCATTGAGTTTGAGTTTGACCTCATTTGAACATCAATACCTTTAAGAAGAGTCTGGAACCTGAAGTTGGACAAAGATTCCAGATGGAGCCCCACTACAGCCTTTGTTACTTATATATCTTCCTCTGTTGTGTTTCAAAGCTATATATTGCGATAGGTGATTGTTCATATTTCTTTCTCTGTGCTACCTACCTACTGATAGATTCAAACTTCCAGAGAGGCATGCATAGCCTCTGGATTAGCAGGGAAATTACCTTTGGAATTTTTAAATTTTTAAACTATTTTTTTAAATATTGTTAACTATATTTTAACTTTTTAAAAGCTTTCATTATTTCAGTTTATTTTTGCAAGGCAAAGTTGTTTTCTAATCAATAATTTATATATGTTATTATGTTTCATGACATTGATAAAAATCCCAACATCATAAAAACATCCTTTCTATTTCATATATTGACCCCCCCATTCTTTTTCCTTTCCTATCCCTCCAGGAGTTCTAAGTATTACCTCTTTGCAAATTTTTCCCTTTTGATCTTGTATAATTGATTGTTCCTCCTTGATGTTACTCAACATCTTTATGTCTAATCATCTGGAAACTGGATTATGAGAGCAATTTCAGTTCAAGACTTGAAGGGTGACAAAAGCCCAAAACCCCAAAACCCTTTGTTTTATGCCACATTTCTCTCCTATTGTATAAGGCGTTTACTGCCATGATTTTTCTGAAGATTCAGCAATAGTAGCTAGGTACTATTTAGTTGGTATCAATCAGAATCTAGGATACTGAAATTTACATGGTACCTTAGTTCTATAAACTAATGGTGCGTGATGTTATTAATTCCTTTTTCTTTCAACACAGTAGAAAACAATATTTACACTATAGATAACCACTCACAAGCTTTTTTTTCATAGTAATGATGTTTATTGGGAAAGTTAACAGGTTATAATTCAAGTTGGCAGAAGGATGCAATCCTTCAGTCCAGACAGCTTCTCAAGCATGATCACAGGTCCTTTGAACTCTAACCTCACAGCTTAGGTCAGTGGTACAAAGTTCCCTTTGCTTATCTGTTGTGATGTCTTCCCTGAGTGTTCCAGAAATCTTAGTATGGCTTCTGGCTCTGGTTCTGTGGAGCAGCAGTCTCGAGTCAGCACTGTTTCATGTCAGTCTCTACTTCTCTGCTGAGACTGCTGTTTCTCTTGTGCCACCTTAGTCTGGTTGTCTCAGGAATTTCTGACTCCACAGGACAAGTGCTGTTTCTTCTTTGTTGATGTTGAGATTTCCAATATTTGTTGCTGAATCTTCTATGTGGGAAGTATGAGTTCAATCCCAGCCTGAGCAGTTCTCTTATCTCCTTTCTTTGACTATCGTGGCATAGTCTGATGGCCCTGATGAGCCACAGAACACACATCTCAGGTGTTTGAATTCATGCCTGGCTTCTCAGAAGGGACTGTGACAATGCAGTCAGGTGTGTCAGAGATGGTGAGGTTGACTCAGGATAAGAAAAGTACAGAGCCACTGTCCATAGGGTTTCTATGTGTTTCAGTCGACTCCTATTGGTAATTTCTTCCTATTTGATTCATGTTCTTGAAAACCTGCTTTTAAGACACCACACCCATCTGCACTCATCGAATAAGGAATGTAAAATACTGTAATTATAGACTGTATGCAAATTGATGATGTCCACCTACATTATGGTTTTGGTTTTTCAGACCAAACAACTCATCCTCTAAAGGTATTTGTTGATGGCATTAAAATGTTCATAATTATAACTCCTGTAAGCTCTATTACATCCAAGGACGAATTTATACCTATAGGTACAGATATTAATATAAAATATTATTTACCAGCTTGTCAGCCCATGTAACTATTCACATTTTAATGTCTGTTACTGATAATGACACCTTGTATAAGACCTTTTAAATAAAAATTATAACAATGTGATATTGAATGGATAGCATAGGATATCAAATGGATCTTGGATGAAAGCACAGAATACCACAAAATAGCTAATCTCTTATATATATTTAATCATAATAACCCCTAGAAGAGGGAAAGATCTTCAACAAGGTAGATTGACACAGTGATTGCAAAAAAGGGCTTAAGTTTATCAGAGATAATAGCGAGAATGCCGCAGGATAGGACAGGATTCAAATATGTTGTTTATAGGGTCACTATGAGTTATACTTGACTCAGCAGTTGTTGTTGTTGTTGTTGTTGTTGTTATGTGCCATCGAGTCGCTTGAGCTACCTAACAATAACAACAAGGTTAAATATCTGATACCAATAACTTTAAGTCTAGGAGAGCCAGAATTAAAGGATACTACTGAAGGTTTCTCATACTATACACATAGTGACATAATATCATTAAAAATAGATTGTGAGAAGCTAAAGAAAAATATGAGAAAGTCACAAAGAATAATTTGATCAACAAAAAGAATGGTAATGATTTAAATCTCTTCATATCTATAATAATATGAAAGAACTCGTATGAACCATCCTTTTGAAATTAAGAGGTTGTCAGATTTAATTAAAAAATAAGTTAAAATTGTACGTGATCTTTAGAGGGAAAGATGATGACATTCCGTCTCACATATTTGGGGTATGTTTCTAGGAGGGTCTAGTTCTTGGAGAAAGAGATCATGCCTGGAAAAATGGAGAATCAGTTAAAGAGGGGATGCCTTTCAATGAGACAAATTGACTCAGTTATTAGAACAATAGCTTCTAGTGTGTCAGAGAAGACAAGGGTGATACTTAATAGAGCAGATTTCAGACTTGATTTGACATCATAGGTTCTCTGTGAGTTATATTTGACTCACTAGCACCTAACAACAACATCTATAATACAGTTCAAACATAAACTGTAATAGATTGGAATAAAATATAACATGCTAAAACTGAACAAAAGATAGATTATTATGTATTAACAGTATAATTCATTAAGTAATTAATATAGTACAGTATATTAGATTAGAAAGTAAAAATTATTACCATGAAAAATCCCATCTCAAAATGATAGATGGGTCAATTAAGAATACATTAAAATTGCATTTGTTGATTCATAGAATGATGAATTTCTATGAAGTAAAATTGATAAACAGCAAGTTGAAAGAGACAATTCACAATAACAGATAATGCAACAATAATCTTTTAACAATTTATAGAGTAACTACACAGAAAATCAACAAAGATAGAAAAAACCTGGACATACAAATAAACCAAGAAGAAATTAACATTAGTAGAAAACTCCACCAACAAAAGTAGGATACATACAACATGTCATTTTTGAGGCGATAAAAGGAACGCGAAAATTTTTTTAATATTTAAGTTATACAAATTATAGGCAGCTCTGGTGGTTTAGCTCATACAGAGCTGAATCTCTAACCCATAATCGATTTGAATCCACAGCAACTCTGTGGGTGAAAGAAGAGTATGAACACTATGAAAATGGCTCTTTACCCTCGCCTGAGCCAACCTCACCATCTCTGATACATCTGCTCCCACTGCTAAAATCATTCTCTTAATCTTTCTCACCCAAGATCTTCCTCTCCTGTCCTGACCCTTTACCATTCCAAATTGATGTCCTTCTCCAAAGACTGGGCCCTACTGACAACAGGCCCAAATTTGCGAGGTAGAGCTTTAAATCCCTTGCTTTTAAGGAGTAACCTTGTGTCACCTCTACAGGACAGACTTGTTTGTTGTTTTCTTGGAAGTCCACAGTATGTTCAATAGTCTTCTCTAACATCACAGGTCTAAGATACTGATTTTTCTTCTGTCAGCCTTATTCATTTTCCAGCCCTCAAAGCAAAGTAATTGAGAAAATCATGGCCTGGGTCATGTACATTTTAGTTTTTAGATTGGCATTATTGCTCTTTAGCATTCTGGAGAATGCCTTGACAGCAGATTTTTTCAATGCAACTCATCTTTTCATTTCCTAATTTCTGGTGCAAGAGTGTCGATTGTAGATCCGAGCAGAATGAAATCTTTACCAACCTCAATCACAATTTATTTTAATTTATTTGTGGCAGAAAATAGAATAATGAAAAAAATAAAATCTCAAGTCAATGCCATCAATAAAAACAAAAACCTACCATCACCTATTCAATTTTTACTCATCCTGATCCTACAGAATACAGCAGGACTTCTCCATAGGTTTTCCAACACTGTAAATATTTACTAAAACACATTGTTATATTTTTCTCCCATAGAGTTGCTGTTAGGTTCAACAGCCTACCTTTCACTTAGCACATAAATGTTCTTGGCCATTGTATAATCAGTGAACATCATCAGAGATCTGAAACAACTGAATCAGTTTCAACCTCAACATGCTCCTAAAAAACAGAGTAGAAATGTCTTACAGGCTTCGCAAGCTGTAAAACTTTATGGAAACAGACTGCCATATCTTTCTTCTGTAGAGCATTGATGGACTCAAACTATCAATCTTACACATAACAGCCAATAACATTAAGCACTATGACATCAAGGCTTCTAAAAAAGAAGGATTTAATGAAAACAAGGTAAGGAAAGAGAATTTATCAAGAGTCAAAGAAGGTAAGGAAAAAGGAAAGAAATTCAATTATAAAGGAATCAAGTAGTAGAATTTGAAAATTAATAATATTGAAAGACTCTAACTATACTAAACTCTCAAAACAAAACATAGAACACATATAATCAATTTTTAAATTCTAATTGAAAGAGAGGAGGAAATTTGGATAATTTTATTTCTCCATATTGTTGATGGCATAGTAGACAGTACTAAATTAAACAGACAAATATGTGAATAGAACAAAATATAGTCTACAAATAGATTTTCCTGTGTATCAGTAAATTATTTTCTGCAAAGACCCAAGATAATTTATGGACAAAGCACTAATAAGACTAATAAAGGCTGCTATAACTTTAGATGCCTATTTGAAAAAAGGTGAAGTTTAACTTATACTTCACACCACAAAAAATGAATTCAAATGTATAATAATTCTTGTTGCCAAGTGGTAAAAAACTGGACTGCATCCCAAAGGCATACAATTCCAATCTACCAGCTAATCTGTAGAAGTATGGACAATATCTTTTTGAGAAATTTATTGTCTTAGAAAACCCACTGGTGGGTCAGTATTAAATCAGTTCTGCCTTTACAGTATGCAACAACAAGAACAACAAAGAACAAAACATAGGAGAAAACCATCACGACTTTGTAATAGAATCAGGTTTAGAGACCTAAAACCCTTAGTCAAAATTCACACCTCCACTTGTTATATTGTATGATGCACAAACACAGATTATTTTATATTTCAAATTATTTTAATAAGCTAATGAATAATATTTCATGACTTTTTAAATGTACCATGAAAATGGAACCAACTCCCAGTTGATCCTCCGGTGGGTTTTTAGAAGTGGTGAATTTCACAGGGGTATAGCTACTAGTGAATTCAAACATGCCTTTGGGTTGGCAGGAGAGCTCTTTATCAGTAGGCCATTATAGTTACCTATATTTTACTGTAGATCAGAATAATATAAAACTTAAATTTCAAGAAAAATTTCCAGAATATAGTTATGATCATTAATTTATGTCTTTGTGACTTCTTTCATATTACAAAAATAGAGGCGATTAGTTAAGAGAGACCAGAGTTGTTGTTGTTGTGCCTTTGAGTCACTTGCGACTCATAGCGACCCTATGTACAACAGCCCTAAACTCTGCTCTGTCCTGTGCCAATCGCACTGTCTCTGACATTCCCATCCCAATAACCCCAGTCACTGAATCAATCCATCTCCTAAAGGGCCTTCCCCCCCTGCGCTGTCCCTCCACACTCCCAAGCATGATGTCCTTCTCCAAGGACCGGTCTCTCCTTACAACATGTCCAAAATATGTTAGATGGAGTCTCAGAATCCTTGCCTCCAAGGAGCCACCCAGTTTAACCCTCTCCAGGATGAATCTGTTTGTTTTCCTAGCCGTCCATGGTACTCTCAATACTCATCTCTAGCACCACAGCTCAAAGGCATCAAATCTTGTTCTATCCTCCTTGGTCATTGTCCAACTCTCTGATGCATAACAAGTGATTGCAAAGACCATGGCCTGTATCAGATGCACCAGCAGCTGATGTGTTTGGAATCACAGAAGCTAAGGAAGCTTCAGATATAAGGTATCAGATCAAGGGCTGGTCAATGGGAGATAGATGTGAAGGGAAGGGGTAGAAGTGGGTGGGTATCCTGGTGGATGGTGGAGCAGGGAAATAAGTGGGTAAAGACATGTGTGTCAAAGGCAGGCACAAGAATCTTTCACTTTTCCTATAAAATGCTGGTCTGTCTGATACTTCTTTCAATCTGAACATTCAGATTAAGACAGACTAGGAAGAAGGATTGGCCATCCACTTCTGAAATAGCAGGCCTCTGAAAACCCTATGCAAAAATCTTGCTTATCATGTGCAAACTTTTACCCAAAATGGCAGAACTATACAAATCTAAATTATTAATTTTCTGACATTTTGGGTAAAAGTTTGCACATGATAAGCAAAATATTCATTGCATATGGTTAAAAATTATAAACAATAAAGTAATGAATGAATAAACTGTATTTCCTCAAAAATTAAAGCTATACTTTAAAAGACTATACTAGGGGAAATGAAACCTACAGGTCATAAGAATTACAAATCTATTATTTCATGAAAGAGTTTTCCCTAGACTTCTAAAGAACTCTCAAATTTCATACCTTAAACAGTCCAAATACCCTAGATAGAATTCTGATTCATGGAAAGTTTTCACAGAGTTTCCAAAGTTTAATTTTCCCTTAGATAAGAGTAGATGACCTGTAAATTGCCCGTGGTAATATTGTTATTTTCACAATATTGAGTCTTCCTATCAATGAGCAAGGTATACTCTTCCATTTCTCCAGGTCTCTTTTTGTTTATTGTAGTAATATTTTGTAATTTTCGTTGAATATATCCTTGGTACTTCTGCTTAGATTTACTCCCAAGTATTTAATCTTCTGATTAGCTATTGTGAAGGGTATTGTTTTTCTTAGCTCCAGTTCTGTATTCTCTTTATCACTGTAGAGAAATAAATTTGATTTTTGTATGTTGATCTTGTATCCTGCCATTTTACTGAATTGGTCAACTATGTCCAGTAGCTTTGTTGCTGAGTCTTTAGGGTTTTCTAAGCATACTATCATATCATCTGTGTACAGAGATAATTTTACCTCGTCTTTGTAAATTTGGATACTTCTTACTTCCTTCTCTTGTCTTATTGCTATCACTAAGACTTTCAATACAATATTGAGTAGAAGAGGTGATAGTGGGAATCCTTGCCTAGTTCTTCTTATCAAGGTGAATGCACTTAATCTCTCTCCATTGAGATGGAAAGAGGCCCCCACAAATAAGTAAAGCACTCCTTAAAAAGAAAAAACAAGGTAGGAGGTATCTCAATCCCTGATTTCAAATCCTACTACATGCCATGTGGTACTGGTACAACAACAGACACATAGATCAATGGAATAGAATTGAGAATCCAGATATCAGGCCATCTACCTATATGGTCAACCGATTTTTGACAAGGAGATGAAATAAGTGGGGAAATAACAGCCTTTTTAATCAATGGTGTTGGCAAAATTGGAAAACTATCTGCAGAAAACTCAGACAAGATCCACACCTCACTCCATACATACAAACCAACTCAAAGTGGATCAAGGACCTAGGACTAAAATCAAGGACTATTCACTTCATTTAAAAAAAGCTTGGAAGAACTCTAGAAGTCCTAATCCACAACATAAACAGTCTTCCTGGCATCCTGAAAAATCTACAACCCAGAGAGGATAAAATAGATGAATGGGACCTTCTAAGAATCCCTATGCATATCCAAAAACTTCTCCAACAGGGAGACTGGGGAAAAAACTACATATGGTAATGGCATGTCAGATAAGGGAGTTATATCTAGAATTAATAAAATACTTAAGCACCACAGCAAGATAAAGGTAAACAACCCAATTTGAAAATGGGCACAGGATATGAACAGACACTTCACTAAAGAAGACATTCAGATAAAGAACAAACATATGAAGAAATTTTCAAAATCCTTAGCTTTAAGAGGGATGCAATTCAAAACAACTATGAGATTTCATCTCACCCCAGTAAGAATAGCAAAATTTAACAGAACAGCAAACAACAAATGCTGGCAAGGTTGTTCACTGTTGATGGGTGTGTAAAATGGTACAACCACTATGGATGGCAGTATGGCACTATCTCAAAAAGTTGCAGATAGAAATACTATTTGACCCAGCAGTCCACAACTGGGAATATACTCTAAAGAAACTATAACCACCACCCAAGCAGATATATGCACACCATGTTTATTGCGGCTTTGTTCACAATAGCAGAGTTGGAAACAACCCAAGTGCCCATCAACAAATGAATGGGTAGAGAAGCTGTGGTATGTTCACACAATGGAATACTATGCTATATTGAAAAACAAGAAACTCACGAATTATTATACAAAATGGGTGACCCTGGAGGACATTATGCTGAGTGAAGTGTCTTGGTCTCAGAGGGACAAATGTTGCATAGTGCCACTGTTTTAAAGTGGGACTGACATCAGGATTAGGGGAGACTGAGAAAAGGGGGCATAAATAATGTATACTATATTGAAACAAATGAGAGACAGAACTGTTTAAAAGGGATATATAATTAGGTATTATTGTCATGACAGGAGTCCAGAGTGATGGCTGCATAGTGGAATGGACTTGGGGGGAGGGATTGTATAACAATGAAAGAATTTTGTTTTTTACTTTTTAAAGTGGGAAGCGAATTTGGGGGTAGGGGTAGGCAGGAAGAAAAGTACAACAATGGAAACTTTCATTAAAATTAATTTTTTAAAAATGTGGAAAAATAAAAAAGAGTAGATGATCATGTCTTTCTCTTCAGAGCAGCTGGTGATTCAAATTGTCAGTCTTTTGGTTAATGACTCAATACATAATGCAATCTATTACCCTGAGAACTAACAAACAAACAAATCTTTTAAAATCACAAAATACATAAACAATCATCTGCGAAAAAATACTTACAGATGACTCATAAACTAATGAAAAATACTCAGTATAAGGGAGCTCTGGTAGCCTAGTGGCAAGAAGCTATTCTGCAATCCCAAAGGTGTATAGTTCAAATCCACCAGATGCTCCACTGGAGAAGCAGAGGCAATCTCCTCCAATGCCAGTCAGATCCCATTCTACGGTACACAACAGAGCCAAAACAAAGCAAAATAAAACAAGCTCAATATAGTTGTGATTTTCTTTTGTTTGATGTCAATGAGTTGTTCTGACTCATAAGAAACCTATGGTCAACAAAATAAACCACTGACAGTCCTGTGTCATCTTCACATATCTTGCAAAGACTGAGCCCATGGTTGAGCTACTGTGTAAATCCATTTCATTTAGGTTCTTCCTATTTGAGATACTCTACTTGACCAAGGTGCTCATCTTACTTGGAGTCACGATCAATATTCTTGGTACTAGCTGTCAAAGATCAGGAGACATATTGCACTGGAAAAGTCTGCAGTCAGGGACTTCTCCAACTATTCAGGAGCAATGAAGTCAGTTTGAGGACCTGATTCAGGCCCAAGTGATTTTTTAATCACTTTCTAAGGATGGCAGAAGAAGAACTGATGCCTTTGAACCCTGGTGTTGGAGAAGAGTACTGAACATTCATAGACGGCTAAAACAAAAAGAAAAAAACAACAAAAAACATCTTGCAGAAGGCACAACCAGAGGGTTCTTTGGAGGCAAAGAAGTTAAAAATTCATCTCACATATTTGGAGAAAGTTGGCAGGAGAGGCTGTTCCTTATAGAGGGACATCAATCTTAGAAAGATGGAATGTTGGTAAGAGGGAAGAAGACTCTCAACCAGATGAATTGACACAGTGACTGCAGCAATGGGCTTGAGTGTGTCAGATTTTGAGGATGGTACAGGATAAAACAGAGTTCAGACATGTTGCTAATAGACTTTCCTAGTTTCCTGTTTCATAACTTTTAGCTCTACAATGCTTGGTAAATGTAATGACAATTTCCTGTTTTAAAAAGCCATTTACCATGTGAAATTTACATTTACACTTACATAGAACTTCGAAGTTCTTGCAGGAATCATTACCAGCCATTGTTGGCAGAGCTAAAATCTGTTAAGACAAAACACCCAAGGGCTGCCTACAGTTTGCTGAACTCTGACTTCCTTGATCTGAACTGTCTTGGGAAAGTATGCTGATTCAGTATATTATGATAAGAGGAAAATGTAATGTAAAATAGGAATGTTTGTGATTCAAAGCAATCCAAGCAGTAATTCAGTTAATGCTGAAAATAGGTGTAGTTTTCCTTTCCATTCACTGAGTAAGTAATCTATGATTCAAAGTCTAATCTATTCATTATGTTCTCAAAAGCATAATATGTTATTATATTATAAAAAGTTTTCACAGCTGATGTCAGATGGATGATGGCTGAAAGTAGAGTATCAGAAGTATGTCTTTTTGGTTTTACTGACTATGCAAAGAGGTTTGACTGTGTTGATTATAACAAATTGTGGCTAATATTGAGAACAATGGGAAACTCAGAACATTTGTTAGTGCTCATGCAAAATCTGTATCTAGAGTGGGTAGTTGTCTGAAAAGAGCAAGGGGACACTGCATACTTTAAAGATCAAGAAAAGAGTGTGTCAGAGATGTATTCTTTCTCCATAACTTTTCAATCTATATGTAGAACAGATCATTTGGGAGGCTGGGTATATAAATAAGAATGTGACATCAGGATTAGAAGAAGACTCAATAACCTACATTATGCAGATGACACTACCTTGCTGGCCAGAGCTGAAGAGGACTCTGAAGGATTTGCTTATTGCAATTTGTTAATGAGTCTTCATCTACCTATTGTCATTTACTTTGTGCAAATGTGAATCAAATATGCAATGAGTTGTCAATTTATATTAAATTGAAAGATTAAAATTTAAAATTGACCATATCAAGGATTGGTTAAGACATAAAGTAACTGAAATTCTCATCCTCTTCTTATAGAGAAATGTTTCAAAACCTTTGGAAAATATTTACTACTTTTTAAAAACTTTAGATACCATTCAAAAAATCTTGGTTTTCACATAAATTAAATGAATCATAGACCTGTAGAAAATAAATGGATTCAAAATTGGGAAGGGTGTAAGCCAGGGATGTGTCCTATCTCCACAACTTTTCAGTCTATATGCAGAACAGATTATTCGGGAGGCTGGGCTCTATGCAAAGTGCGGCGTCAGGACTGGAGGGAAAAGTCATCAGCAGTCTGCATTATGCAGATGACACAACTCTGCTTGCTAAAACTGAAGAGGACCTGAAGCGCTTGCTGCAGAAGGTCAAGGACTGTAGCCTTCAATATGATTGATGGCTCAATATCAAGAAAACTAAGTTTCTCATCACTGGGCAAATTGTCAGCATTGTAATGGATGGTGGAGAGTTTAGTTTGCTTGGCTCCACAATTAATACTCTTGGTACCAGCATCCAGGAAATTAAAAGATGTATTGCATTGGGAAAGCCTGCTGTCAGAGACCTCTCCAAAGTACTGAAGAGCAATGATGTCAGTCTGGAGACTAAGGAGTGTCTGATACAGGCCATGGTCTTTG
>NW_006399886.1:2713977-2741372 GCF_000299155.1 Elephantulus edwardii | reverse complement strand
TTAGAACTACAGTAGTAAATTAGTCTTATTGTCGTCAAAAGGCCCCAGCTCAATACTCATTTAAGTGGTAGATAGGTGACATTCTTGTCTGTTTCCCAGTGTTGATGCTACCAGATTTCTAGAACTATGTTGCTTTAAAAAACAGACTGATATTAGTATAGTATCTCAAATTTATTGAGAGAAGTTTCTTTCACTTTTTCTACTCAGCTGATATGTGTCCTGTAAATCAGAGCAAACTTTTAGCCTCACAGAGTAGAAAGTTCTGATCTTTTAAGTAACAGCTCCATAAAGTGGAGCAAATGATCCTTACACATAATCTCAGGCAACATCACACTTCAAGGTCCTTAATAAAACTCTTTAGAATTAAATACTTGCAACTTATCATAAGTTATATTATGTATGTCTTCTCCTATTGATTTTCTTTCTCAAGAATTCTGTAAATAACTTATCTTTTTAAATCTTCTTATGGAGTTATGAAAGTTAGGTCTAAATCAAACAATTTAGTAAACTGTTGAAAAGGTGTTATCTCTCTTACAGTGATAATATATGGTTTTACATAAAAAAGCAATAAAAAAGCCACAAATTTTGCATACATTTGAAAATAGATTAATGAGCACTTATATAAAATAAATTAAAAAATATGTTCAGAGAAATTGTAATTATGCCTTCCATAAATCATTTTATAAATGAATCTTGTAATCAGAGCACAGAAGAAGTGGATATATCAAAGGTTAGCTAGACTCACCTTCATAATAGATAAATGATTTTGGACATCAGCAAGGTTTAGTGGTTTAGTTTAGGTTGTAGAGTAAATAAATGAATCAATTGGAATGAAGAAATGTGGCTTCACTTTTTCATTAAACATGAAAGTCTGGAGATGAGTAAGCATCTCTTTATACAAGTGCTATAGAGAAAAAAAAATGTCACACATACAGGTGCTTAGAGTTTGATAAGAAAAAACAAAGCAAAACAAAACAAAGTCATGTGGATCAACCTAGTCAATTCTTAGAAACCACAATTGTTTTTCAAAGAAATTTGCCATAAAAGTGTATAATTCACAAAATGTTATGTAATAGTACACGAGAGTGGATTTATACTAATTTATTGTGATTAAAAATATAACTTATGAGTATAAAACAGATTGAAAACTGCCTGTTAAGTCCTTTCATCAGAGAGTAACTATAATTAAGTTTTAATGTGAATAATTTATTTTACAGCAACAATGAAGAGCAATTCAGTGTACAGTGCAAAAATCTTAAAAATCAGAGTTTGAAACAGATGAGCATATGTGAATTTTATTTTTGAGTATGTCATTAAACTCTTTAGCAAGAAGATGCTGTTTTACTATTAACCAACAGAAGCTGAATTTTTAATTATTCTAAGATACAATAAAATAGGAATACAAATGAGCTTTTAAACTAACAATTATTCACAGTTCTTTGAAATAATTTAAGATTGTATATTAAATTGTAATATATTTTCAAATGCATTTTGAGGTGTGCCCATTTTGCCTAAACCATTTATACAGTGAGTGTAAAATCACATTTTATCTACACAAACATTGATGACATATTATGTAGAATATATCAAAGCAAGTTTGACAGAAAATCCCAAGTGATCATTGGAAATACTAATATACAATTACTTTAAATTGATTTTACAAGTGGCAACCATGGATGAGTTAGAGAAGAATGTATTCGATAAGGTTTCCAAAAGCATATCATTATGAAATAAATTGCCAGGTGTTTTTTCAGAAGCACCCCTAGGTGGACTCAACCTTCCAAATTTCTCGTTAGCAACTAAGAACATTATTCAAATGTATCACCCATTGATTCAAAAAATAATGATAGACTGGATTAAGATCATTAAATATTCATTACTTTGAATAGTTTATAAAGATAGATATGAGCTTGGTATTGAAAACTCCATGTGTTTCTTTCTCTTTTTTTGTGCATGTGTGTTTGTAAGTTTTAACTCTAATTTTCACTTCCATGGAAGTATAAGCATACACTTACACATATTTAATCTTCAGTTTATTCTTTACAGTGATAATTTTTTAAAAAAATAAAACTTTTACTTGTAATTGAGACTTTATATATTTAAAACAAATAAACAACAACACTTAAAGAAAATGAAGGAAAAAAGAAAGAAAACATAGGGTTGGGGATCCCTGTGTGTGTATTCACATAGGAAGTTAGTGGTAGAATTCTCATCTTCCATGAGGGAAACTCATGTCCAAGTCTTGCAGCATGCACCCTGTATACCTGCCAGCACTGATCCTGAAGGAGAACTCTGGTACTATGATGAATAGATTTCAGCAGAGCTTCCACAATAATACTGACTAGGAAACAGGTATAGTGATAAATTTCAACAAAACAATCAATGAGCCAATGGTTCACCAGGATTCAATATGCTATAGATTATGAGGATGACTTTATATGTGACCTGTGATGTAGTTAAATTGAGTCAGGGTGTAATTATACATCATCTGATAATAATGACAGTAAAAAATCATGTGTGTGTCTGTGTGTATTCTACTGGAGAAATTTAGCAAGATAAAACCTATTTCAAGTTCCTCCATTACAATTTCCTAAGAGTGTCTTTGTTCCATGATCCTACTAAGAAAGAGAAATTTTGGTAAACAACTTTCATATGATTTATTTATTATTCATAGAATAACTTAATGAAGAGATTATTAAAACATTAAGTTTTATTACCAACAGCAACTCCAAGTTCAACCAACCATAAGGAATTTCCTTAGTGACCTGAACTGTCAGTACAATAAAAATCCACACCCCAAATTTCTTCAAGACATCCAGAGTCATCATACTTTCTAAAGGGGTTTATAATATAGAAAGTGTTGTAGATAGTTAGGTTGGCTCAGGATAGGGCGAAGTTCAGAGTCTTTGTTCACAGGGTCCCTATGAGTTATAGTTGACTGTATCGCAAGAAAACAACAAGAAGAAGCTTACCATGATTCTACAAACCTCATTTTGGAGGTCTGAATCTGCTTAGGAGTGTGTTGGTAGAAAAGCCTGGTAATTGACTTTCAAAGAGAACTCTATGATTTATGATCCCTGATGATATATGGATCTCACTTCTATGATCATGAAAATATAATCTCATCAATCAGTGTTTTCATTCCTTAGCTTTCAAAATAGGTGTAACTATACAAATTACCTTATAGGAGTATTTTAATAATTATTTGTATTAATATATGTAGAGCACTAGAAACACTGTCTCTCATACTGATAAACTACATCAGTTGTTATCAAGGTAAGTCTAACTTGCATGTCAGCACAGAAAATTTTTGTTAGTGATAGTTTAAAAATGGTTAAAGTAGAACATCAACAGGGGACTTCCAGAATATCAAGTCAGACTTATAAGAGGAGGTATAATGCGGCATATTCTTCATAATGTTAATTACATCTTGACTGATAATGCTTGCATATATGTTTATCATTTAAAGATATTCAACTTTGTGGATTATATCAAATTATGTATAGTACTGTAAAGAATGAGAATTTCAGAACGCTTAATTGTGCTTAACTGGAAATGCACATGGTCTGAGAGGCAGTAATTTGAATAAAGCAAGGGAACACTGCATGGTTTAAAATCAGAAAAAGTATATATTACAGTTGCATTCTTTAACCATACTTATTTTATCTATATGCTGAATATATAACAAGAGACACTGTATTTATACGAAGAACAGTATGTCATCATTGGAGGAAGATTTATTAATAACTTGTGATATGCAGATGACAACCTTGCTTACTAAAAATAAGGAGAACTTTAAGCTGTTATTGATAAAGATCAAAGATTATAACTTTCAGTATGACTAATACCTCAATATATAGGGGAAAAACACCTCAACTATCTCACAACTAGAATAATAAGCAGCATCTCAATAGCAGAAATGTTTGGAAATTCAAAGGGTCAATGTAAGAAACTGAAGATCCTCAACAAAATTATTGACATAGTGACAACACAGTGGCTTGAGCACAGGAGAAATGATGAGGATAGCACAGGATAGGGCAAAGTTCAAATCTGTTAATAGTTCATCTTATTATGTAGCATAAAGTTGGAACTGACTCATAGTTGACTTTCCAATGGGTTTTCTAAAGCTATAAACCTCATGAGAGGAGATTGCCCATCTTTCTCCTATAGAGTAGTTGGTAGATTCAAACCACCAGCCTCTGGGTTGGCAGCCCGACTCCTTATTACTAGGCCACCAGAGTTTCCTGATGTTCATAGAGTCATTACAATTTGACGTCCATTCCATGTTCCCTACCAACACCATGCAGAATAAAGGACTGAAGTTGCTAATGATTTTACTTTCCTTGAATTAAAAATTAATACCTATAAAAGAAGACGTTTAGATATCAAAGGATGCCTTATACTGGAAAGATTTTTCTGTAAACAATTCTTTACATCCATAAATAGCGAAGATATTACTTTGAAGACTAAGGCATAGCTGCCTCAAGCCCTCAATCTTCAATTTCCTCATTTGCTTATGAAAGCTGGACAATGAGTATGAAAACTAAAGAAAACTTGGGGACTTCATGCAATTGATGAGGACTATTAAGTATACTATGGACTGTCAGAGCAACGAACAGTCTGTATTTAGAAAAGTCAGAATGCTCCTTTGAAGGAAGACTTAGTCTCAGGTATTTTGAATATTTATCGGCCCATCAACATACAGATGGATTGAAAAATTGTTGTACATCCACACAGTGGACTATTAAGTAGCACAAAGAAACAATTATTTTGTAAGATTCTGTATAACATGGGAGAGTCTGGAGATCATTGAGCTGGGTGAAAAATCTCAGTTACATAAGGGCACATACTTCAGAAGACCACTATTATGAAAACAGGAGGATAATAGAGAAAGTTATGTATAAATATTCAAAATGGAAAGGGAGAAAGGGGGCAGAAAAATGGGAAGGGAGAAAAATCACTGGGATCAGAAGTTGGTGGGTGGAGAGGAGATGAGGGAGGAGGAAACATTCAATGGATAGCTGAAAACCAGACTGGTAAAAGGCATTGGTCAATGGTAAAAGATTTTGTAAAATATCGATGAATGATAGTATGAAGCACAAGGTACATGAATGAAACAACATATAGGAATGAATGCATAAAACTTAAAGCATGTGTACAAAACTTGGTGTGTATGAGTGATTATATACAAAGCAATATTTTTTTTAAAAATATATTACTAGATCTTTCTATTGCCAATGTTTAAGTTAGTGACTTAACTTATTGTTTCACCACCCACTGACCGGAGTCTATCATTTTTTTAAGTTCCACAGTAATGCTGTTATTATAATTGTATAATATTTAACAGATCCATAATATAAGTTGAGAATGGCTTCAGGATTCTGGATTTAATAAAAGCAAAAACATATTAAAATATTCAGATATATTTTTATTTATCATTTTTAATTACCTTGAGACTTCTTTAAACCATAAAATCTCTTCCTCCATTAACACTAAAGAAATGTAATATCATTTGTAAAATCATCATACTGCCTTTGAATGTAATGTGCTTAGTTAAGTGACAAAGACTTACATAAACAGCATGTATTACAATGCTAATTGTAGAGACCTATGGTTTCAAAAGCTCTGGTGGCCTAGTGGTAAGAATCAGTGTTGCAATTCCTAAGGTACACGGTTTGAATCTGCCAGTTGCTTTACGGGAGACGGATGAACAGTTTCCTACCATTTGATTTAAGCCTCTGAAACTGCACTAGAGGGCCAGCTATGGGTCGATTCCAACTCAATAGTACACAGCAACAACAATAACATGGTTGAATTTGTCATCTGAAAATAATATAAAATTGTAGCCATCAGTTGCCAGTAGCACAGGAGTATAGGTTTTACATTTATTTCCACTGACTATAAAACAGCCAATAGTAATGAATAGTAATGAAACAGTCACATAATGGTTTCTGTGCTTGCCTACACCACACACTTTAAAATAGATACACAGTACATTTTGTAGTTACTCAAGAATTTGAGATAAAAATCTATGAAAGTGGCTATAAATGTCAATATTATATAACATCAGAGACCTATACTTGTGTTAGGAAGGCATATTACCACTTTAAGACTTTAATCATTCATATCTTACCAACTAATTCGATGGCACATCCATTCAGAAAGATGTCTTGCTCACTGAGAACAATTTCTTTATAAACCAATGAATATATACCCTATACTGAATAACTACATCACTGTCTACGCATATGAAAAAAATACTTTTTATCCTAGTAATGATTGTATATGCTGTTGTTGTTGTTATCTGCCCCCAAGTTGCTTGCAACTCATAGCGACCTTAGGTACTATGTACAATCCTAAACCCTGCTCTATCTCTTGCCAACTTTATTGTATCTGACACACCTATACCCATTACCCAGTGATGGAATCAATACATCTCATCAAAGGTCTTCTTCTCCTGCGCTGTCCCTCCACACTCCCAAGCTTGACATTCCTCTCCAAGGACTGATCCTGCCTTGCAACATATTCGAAGTATGTCACACCGAGCTTCAGAATCCTTCCCTTCAAGGAACATCCTGGCTTCACCCTCTCCAGGACGAATTTATTTGTTATCCTAGAAGTTCATGTTATATTCAATACTCTTCTTCAGCACCACAACTCAAAGACATCTACTTTCCCTCTATAATCCTTCGTCATTATCCAGCTCTCTAATGCATAGCGAGTAATGGCAAAGACTATGGGCTGTATCAGGCATACCTTAGTCTCCAGACTGACATTGTTGCTCCTCAGTACCCTGGAGAGGTCCCTGACTGAAGACTTTCCTAATGCAATTCATCTTTTAATTTCCCGGCTGCTGGTACCAAGAGTGTTGATTGTAGAACCAAGCAAACTGAAGCTGTGAAAAATCTCAGTCTCTTCACCATCTATCATGATGCTGCCAATTGGCCCAGTGGTGAGAATCTTTCTTTTCTTGATGTTAAGCTTCAATCCATATTGAAGGCTGCAGTCCTTGATCTTCTGCAACATGCGCTTCAGGTTCTCCTCAATTTTAGCAAGCAGAGTTGTGTCATCTGTGTAACGCTGATTGTTGATAACTCTTCCTCCAATCCTGATGCCACACTACTCCTGATACAGCCCAGTTTCCCAGATAATTTTTTCTGCATATAGGTTGAAACGGTATGGAGATAGGATACCTCTCTGGCATACATCCTTCCCAAATTTGAACCATGCAGTGTTTTCTTGATCTTTTCTGACGACTGCCTCTTGGTCCAAGTATAGGTTTCGCATTAGCACGATCAAGTGTTCTGGGATTCCCATACTTCTCAGAGTCAGTCACAGTTTGTTGTGATCCACACAGTCTATTGATTATTCATTGATTTTTATCATCTGACATTAGTTACAATATCTCTAGTACCACGAACCCTTCTAAACCCAGCCTGCACTTCTGGCAGTTCTCTGTTGATGTGCTGTTTTTGGATAATCTTCAGCAGAATCTTGCTTGCATTCTGTTGCATCTCCTTTCTTTGGAATGGGAACAAATAGAGATTTCTTCCAGTTAGTTGGCCAAGTGGTTGTCCTCCAGATTTTTTGATACAATTTGGTGAGCACATTTAGGACAGCATCTGTTAGCTGCAGTGAATACCACTATCATTCAGATATATGCACCAACAACCAGAGCAAAAGAAGAGGAAATAGAAGGTTTCTGCAAACTTTTACAGTCAGAGATCGATTGAGCATGCAATCAAGATACAGTAATCATAATGGGTGACTGGAATGCAAAAGTTGGCAATTGAGAAGAAGGGTCAGTAGTTGGAAAACATGGACTCAGTGACAGAAATGAAGCTGGAGATAGAATGACTGAATTTTGCACAATCAATGACTTATTCATTGCAAATACATTTTATAAGAAACATAAATGCAGATTATACATATGGATTTCACCTGATGGTATGCATAGGCATCAGATTGATTACATCTGTGGAAAGAACGGCTGGAGAAGCTAAATATCAGCTGTGAAAACTAGGCCAGGTACTGATTGTGGAACAGACCACCAACTACTCATATGCAAGTTCAAGCTGAAGCTGAGGAAAATTAAACCAAATCCACGGGAAGCAAATTATCACCTTGAGTCTATTCCACCTGAATTTCACAACCATCTCAGGAACAGCTTTGAAGACTTGAATACCAATGAGCAGAAACCAGATGAGTTGTGACTGACTCAGAGCAGACCCTGCAGTGAGTTTTCAGAGGCAGTTATATCCCTGGGAAGAGATTGCCCATTTTTCTCCTACTGGCAGATTCAAAGCACATACCTTTGGGTTGCCAGTGCAACTCCACTAGGCCATCAGAACATAGTTATTATAATATTATAATAGTATTACAGAAATTTTTATGTTTCTATTTGCTTTTTGTAAATAACAAACCACATTATAACTGGGTCAAATATACAAATGTCACCTTTTTATTGCCCACATTATAATAACTTCTTTCTTTTGAGAAAAATCAATATAATGGTAAATATATTTCACTTGTGTAACAGTAGCCTTACTTTCTACACAATTTCAGAAAGCATTTTAGATTTTCTTAGATATTCCAACTGCAGAACAAAAATAATAGTAGTACTGAATATTCTATACTTCTATTTCATAAACAGTGACTATGGTTTTTCTACCATAATACTTCTGCAGCTTTAAATCTTTTTCCTGTAACAAGTTAAAATTGCTTATTTATGGGGGCAGGGGGAAGGCAAATTTCCCAGTAAATAAATGTGAGAAAATCCTCATTCACTGGAATCTGTGAATAAGGTAGACAATTTTATGTCTTAATAAGCTTACATTTTTTTTTGTGGGGGTGAAAATCATTTCAGGAAACTATTCAAATGAATGCTGAGAAGTTTTCAGGCAGAGATAAACACTGATGAGAAAATAAAACAAAATGTGATAATGTTGTTAGCTGTCATCAAGTCGAGCACAGCTCATAGCTATCTGAACTCTGTCCTACTAATGTAAATATATTGTTGGTGTTACATACTGCAGGGTTGAAGTCTACTCACTGCTGACTCTCCAGTGGGTTTTCAGAGATAATAAATCTCTGGGAGGAGATTGTCCATCTTTCCTTTGTGGAGAAGTTGGAGAATTTGAAGCTTATGTCATAGAGTCAGCAGCAAAAGTCCTTACCACTAGGCTAATTTAACCCAACAAAATATAGTAGAAGAAAATGTAGAATATAAGTCAATCATAGAACAGCCAGATTTGTTGGTCTCATAGAGAGGCTGGTAGAATCTGTGAGTCTATAATCCTTAGTAGCCATTTGAGCCCACAACTGTATTCACTTTTATGACTTTCAATCAATCTATCAAAATTACACAATAAGGAAAATAGAACCAAAGTGATACTCACTCCTTAGAACAATCAAAGATAAAATATTGAGAGAACAACAGCACTTTCACAATGGGAAATCTCTGAAAGCATGAAGGGATAAGATAGAATAAAAAAGGATAGGAAAACCATAGTCACAGTTTATGAAATACAAGTATACAATACTCAGTACTATTCTTATTTCTGCAGCTGGGATATCTGAGAAGCAGAAATCTAAAGCACTTTCTGAAATTGTGTTGAAAATAAGGATACTGTTTCACAAATTAAAAATATTTACGCTTATATGAATGGAAAATCTCTAAATAACAAACTGTGGCTAACTCTGAAAATCAGCTGATAAAATCCCTACAGATCACACCAAAAAAGTTTTGTTCTGCTGTATAGGGTGAAGGCAGAACTCCCTAAGTTGTAATAAAAACACTCTTATTATATGCTATCAAGTCGAGTATGATAATTGTTGTTGTGTGCGGTACACTTGGAACCAACCCATAGCTGACCCTCCAGTGGATTTTTAGAGACATTTAATCACAAAAGAGGAGATTTCCCATCCTTTTCCCACAGAGAAGCTGGTGGCCTTGAATCATGTGCCTGTGGGATGGCAGCACAGCTTCTTGTCACTAGGCCTTCACTGTTCCCTGATATTTTTATTTAGACCATAAAAACTAGAAAGTGATATAAATATAGAGAAGAAAACCCTCAAAATGAATAGTATTTAAAAATAAATAGCTCTTTATATTTAATTTGGTTATTTTCTTTTTTAATTCACTTTGGTATTTGATGAATAGAAATTCAGAGACTGTTTTATTCACATTAAATAAGAGGGTTGATTAGTATCTAAGTATTAATAATATTTAGCTATCACAAGGGGAATAGGTAGAGAGTCGTACATCCTTGGAGAGGGACATCATGCTTGGGAGGGTGGAGGGATAGCGCAGGAGGGGAAGACCCTCTATAAAGTGGATTGATTCAGTGACTGGGGTAATCGGGATGGGTGTGTCAGAGGCAATGCAATTGGCACAAGATAGAGCAGGGTTTAGGGCTGTTGTACATAGGGTCACTATGAGTCGCAAACGACTTGACGGCACATAACAACAACAACAACAGGTAGAGAGTATTTCTATAAAATTTTATGTTAATTAGGCTCTTTGAACAAATTCTTGTTCTTTCTAAGTTTTAGAAACTGATAAATGAAGAAAGTACATAATAAGGATTATACTTTTATGACAACATGGATATAGGTTAGCTTTCTAGGTTATAAAGTTTATAATTTTAAATTCTAATTATTTGTAACAAAGTTCTCCCCAAGCACAACAAACTGTCAATTTAGTTTGTAACTCTAATAGCAAATTAGTCTTCACACCAGGCCCTTGGGCTAGTGGTCCTTGGGTCCAACCAACTTTTAAATACAAAGGTCCACCCACCAAGGCTTGACTGGTTTAAATAAGAGGCTTCCAGCCCACACCTGATATTCTATGGTATTTCTCTTTGTATCAGGAAGCCATAGTTGGTTATTGGAGGAAATGAAGGAGGGGAGTGATTCATCTTAATTTTCTTTTAAAAATAATTATTATTAGATCAAAGGGAATGAAAATGATTATTTTCCAATGGAGAAGGTAATCAGGGAAAAAAGATTACCAAGATTTAAAATCAGAAGCATAAATATTATCGGTAAACTTAAGTCACTAAGGCTATGCATCAGAGGAAAAGTTAAGGGCACCTAAAGATGTTATTGCTTGCATACATACGTTTCTTCCATTAAATAAAAATATCCTAGGTATTTTAACAAAAATGTATTCATATTTCCGGAAGACTCAATGTGACCAATAATTCCAATCACTTTTCCCAATTATTTAAATGTCAAACAAAACTATAGTAAATTATATATATTGAGAGTACTTCTAAAAATATGTTGTTTATTAAAGCCATTTACTAAGGTCAGCATATGTTTTGAAAAATAAAAAGATGTATGAAACAGAATACATTTCTATGGTAACAACAACAAATGTAAGCATTGGAGAGAATTTTTTTTAAGGTTTTATTCACTCTGTCTCACATACTTTGGGCATGTTGCCAGGAAGAATCAGTTCTCAGAGAAGGACATCATGCTTGAAAGGGTGGAGGGTGAGCACAGGAGAGGAAGACCTCAGATGAGGTATACTGACAAAGTGATTGTGGTAACTGACGCAGGTGTGTCAGAATTTGGTTGGCTCAGAATAGGGCAATGTTCAGAGCTGCTGTTCATTTGGGCATTATATGAGTATTATTCATAACATCAACAACATTCACACTTGATTCTTGATACTTGTGTATATGCTTATGAAATAAATTGTATTAACAAATATTTTATAACAAATTGTGAAAGGAATGTAAAATGGGACATGAGGGGGAACAATCATGAGCGTATTTCTGAAAACTCCAGAAGTAACAATAGCACAGCCCATCATTGCCCCAGAGCAGAAAGCATATAAAAAGCCCACAGCCCAGCCCCATGGTGCTTCTAGAGCCACACCAGCAATAAGAGCTAAGTTCATTTGTTGTTGACTCACAGACTTTATTCACAGCTGTGATAGTATGAGTAGCATTTATTAGGGAAATAGGTTGGAGAGTGGGAGAGACAGAGAATAGCTCATAACACAAGTCCAAGTTTAGTCTAGCAGTCCCAAGCCATATTAACAGCAAATCCTTAATTGGTAAAAGTTCTAGTTTCAGTTCCTGAGTCAAATCCAAATCATCCAGAAAGGTTTGCTTCATGTAGTTATAAGTCATATTCTCCTTCAATCACTCAGAAAGAATAGCAAAACCTTTAACTATGGCCTTTCCTTTATCTCAGTACTCTTATGTTTACACCTTGCCACAGTTTCTCCACAGCAATGCCAGTCTCACCACTACCATCACCAGGGTCTCGGCACCAGGGTTTTACTCTTGCCAGGATTCTGCTCCAATCTTCCTAAGTATTGCCTCTCAGTGTGGGAAGCACTCTCTCGGCTATCCTAGTCCCATACAGTTGATAATTTGAAAGATCATATGTCTGCAGTTAAGTTAGCTGGAGATCAAAAGGGGCTAAGGTAGTGGCTAAAAAAAGTCAATGCTATGTTAACACCACATATATCATAAAAAATATAAGCAATTGATTTACAACATGAATTTATGTATTTTAAGTAAAATTGCACTAAGATGCTTAACTAAAATCTCAACCCAAAATGTATTCTTGAGTAGGAAGTGACTCATAGCTGTCTCTCCATTGGGTCTCCTAGAATATAAATCTTATGGGAGGGGATTGTCCATTTTCTTTTGAGGTGTCACAGGTGGATTTAAATCCTCTGGGGTGGTTTTCAAAGGCATAAGATTGCATATCTTTCTACTCAGCAGCTGTTAGATTTGAACTGTGTGCCTTTGGGAACGTAGCGCAGCTTCTTACCACTAGGCTGCCAGAGTTCATTAGCAGTCATCTCACTGGGGATCTTCTTCTTTTTCACTGACCTTCCATCTTTCCAAGCATGATGCCCCTTGCCAAGAAATAGACTTATAGCCTAGCCTAGCTATATATCCAAAGTATGAAAGATGAATCTTTATCATCTTTGCCTCCAAGGAGTACTCTAGTTACACTTTTTCCAAGAAATATCTGTCCATTTGACAGTTCATGGGGAAAGTCATTGCTCTCTTACAGCACCGTGACTCAAAGGCATCAATGCTTTTGTCATCCTTATTCACTGTGTAGCTCTCTGATAGCATCAGAGAAGACCATGAGAAGGCCATGGCCTGAATTACGCATATCTTAGTCTTCAGATTAACATTATTGCTCCCTGACAGTGGACTTTTCCAGTGAAATGTATCGCCTGGCTTCCTGACTGCTAGTACCAAGGGTGTGGATTATGGACATAAGCAAAAATTAAATCATTGTAAATTTCAATCCTTTCTCCATCTGTAAAATCAAGGGAGAAGCTGGAAGATTCAAATTGCCAAACTTTGGATGGGAAGCACAATTCCTTAGCCAGTAGGCTACCATTGTTGTTGTTATGTGCCATCGAGTCACCTGTGACTCATAGCAACCCTTGTACAACAGCCCTAAACCATGATATGTCCTGTGCCAACCCCACACACCTAACCCTATTGTCATTGAATCAATCCACCTCAGAGAAGGTCTTCCTCTCCTGCGCTGTCCCTCCATCCTCCCAAGCATGATGCCCTTCTCCAAGGACTGCTCCCTCTTTGTAACATTGTCCAAAGTATGTCAGAACACTTGCCTCCAAGAAGCAGTCAGGAAACCCTCTCCAGGATGAACTTGTTTGTTCTCTTAGCAGTCCATGGTATATTCAATACTCTTCTCCAACACCACAGCTCAAAGGTACCAATTCTCCTTTTACCCTTCATAGTCATTGTCTAGCTCTCTGACACATAGCAAATTATTGCAAAGGGAGAGATTTTAAATGGGAGAGAAATTAAATGTTGGGGATATTCTTTGAAGATAATAGGATATTGTTAGATGCAAATTGCTTAATTTACAAACTGCACTTTTAGATCAAGAATGAGGAGCTAAATATTCAATGTTTTAGTTATAAGTATTTTCCTTGTCTATTTCTAGGGCAAAGTAGAGAGCTCTGGTGGCATAATGGTAACAAAATTCACTACAAAAGCAAAGGTATATAGTTCAAAGCCACCAGCTTCTATTAAGGAGACAAATGGGCAATCTTCTGCTGTGAGATTTACTGCTTCTGAAAACCTGCTGTGGAGAGTCAGCTATGGTTTAGTTCTGACTTGTAAGTACACTACAAAAAAGGTGTAAATTTACAAAAAGAGAAGAGAGAACCTTGTAAACAGTTTGTAAGAACAGCTAAATATCATGCCTCTCTGTAAAAACTGTCTATTCACTTTGATTTTGTACTCCATTGTGCTTGACATTGAGATTTGATCTAAGGAGTCAGATACACAAATGTGTTACAGAGTTTATATATTCTTGCCTGTCGCTTAATTTTCATGTTTGAACACTTAATAGGGTATGCTAGTATGTATGTAAAATTACTTCACTGTCAGCATAAAGGAAAAAAAAAACCGCAGAAATTTAGAGGTATATGCAACAAATTGAAAGCAAGTTATTGGTGGAGTGTTGGGGTGAAAAATGATATTGTTGTTTTAAAACTGACCAGCATGTTTAATGCCAGAACATGATTAATATTTTCACATGCTAAAATTAACTTGACTCCAAACTGTATTTCAGGAAGAGCTATCATATTCAGTACATTTGGAATTGCATATTTAGATAAAAAGTGTTGACATTTGGGGACTGGCTACTTATACTTGATATTAAAATTAGCGTGGCATTTTTTTCCCCCGAAAAGTGAAAACCTAACATTTCCATCCCCCGGTGTTATCATCAGTAGCTTACCTTGTGAAGATTAGTAAAAACATCTATGGATCACAGTGTTGCTTTCTAAGGAGCCCTGGTGAAGCAGAGGTTAAGAGCTCTGCCAAATGAAAAGTTGGCAAGCAAAGCTGCTCAGTGGGAGAAAGACGTGGCAGGCTGCTTTTGTAAACTTTAAATCCCAGAAAGCCATATGGCAGTTCTTTTCTGTCATATATGGTGAATATGTGTCAAAATCCACACAGGGTTTTTTTGTGTTACTTTCTCTTCCTCAGGTGTTCCATCCCCCACCCTCTTGGCCTCACAGTCTCCACAGGATAAATGTCAGGCCCATTACTTTGTTCCTCAGCTTCAGGAAACTTCCTACATAGAATTCCCTAAGGACTCTGACTTATATGGATTTGAAACTTCAGAAAATTTGATGTCCCTCACTGGTTTAAATGTGGTTGAGTTTTTTCTACTTTGATGTGGATTCTATTTCATTTACAGCAGCCTTCTGATAACAAATGACTAGTTAAAACATCTTAATTTCTGAATACTTCAACTGAGAGCAGTCCTTAAAACTACACTCCACAGTTAATTGTGCTTATTGAATATACAATAATTCTTTTGCATGACTGATTCCATATAAACTACAGCAGTGCTATTCAACAATTAAAAATTATATACAAATATATGATGTGAATTCACCAACAAACCAAAGTTTACTAATGGATTCCATTATCCAAGTATCAATAAATATGACCAAAAAATGGCTTAGTAATTCTCACATTAATCTGCACTATTATATTTTTTAAATCTTAATAAATTACAGTTTTGCTTCACTACTAAAAAACTAGACACAATGTCATCATATCTATTCCTATTTGTAGTGGTCTGATGTTTTGGAAATGTCATATTAAAGAAGAATATTGAATATTTTATGGACTCACAAAAGAACAAGACTGTCTTGAAGAAAGTGGAACTACGGTGCTCTTTGGAGGTAAGATTGGTGAGACATCATCTTATAAATAGTGAGTATACTGCCAGGGGGAGCATAATCCTTGGAAAAAGATATGCTGGGGAAATGAAATGCCAGAGAAAGAATGTAAACCTTTAACAAATGGAATGACACAGTGACTTTATGCTCAAGCATTTTTAATGCTCAAGCATTTCAGAGATGGTGATAACGGTGCAAGATAGGGTACTATGATCTATGCTACCGTGTCCCTATGAATCATAGTTGATTTAACTAACAATAACATAAGAGTAGAACTTTCCTGTAAAGCTTCGAAGTTTGTGATCTTTATGGAAATGGAGTTCTACACTTTCCTCCTTAAGTGCTTCTAATGGGGTTCAAACACTTGACATTTGGGTTATTGCTTGCTTTTTTATTAGCCTCCCTGAACTAAAATTAGTTCCAATAAGCCCAATATCAGATTAGGAATCAAAACATGGAACTAAAAAATGCTCCCAGCTTTTAATCTATTAAACTACCCTGCCATTTTTACAATATGTTGGTCCTCCAACTTCTCCCAACTGATAAACTTACTGCTTGTCTTTCTTTAGGCTCTGCAATCTAGAAGTTACTGAGAGGCTCATGATGGGGCTGATGCTATAGCTATCCCAGGTGTGGAGTTTGTCTTTCAATATGGCTTTCTTAACCACTAAACTTGACTCTGCCTTGTGTATGGGTGGATATGCAAATAGAACATGTTAGCCTATCTATAAGGGGATTTGCTAGTCTCACCATTAAACTGAGTGATCCAGGAGGACTTCCGTGCCAAGAAAGAAGAAGAAGAAAAAAAAGAAAGAGAATATAACACATCCTTCAGGGCCATAAGTTTTTGTTCCAGCTACACCTATGGTATCAGCAGTTAAAGCTAAACTAAAGAAACAAAATGAGATGGAACCAGCCTTGTACAAAAGGAGAGGACACAATGTGAGAGTGGCTGAGTCTGACCTCTATTCACTTCAAAAGAACTGTCCCCATCAATAATATCCATAGTCCCAAACAAGTAAGTACACAGTCAGGCACGTCACCCCACATGCTCCTGCACTTTTCTCTACCAATCATTGGGTTCAATGTTTATTGAAAGTATCACAGACTTTACTCAGATGTGGGGTTTATTAGGTAAACAGGTTGGAGAGTCAGTGAAGCAAAGATTATCACACAATCAAGTCTAGGTTTAGTCCAGAAATCCCAAACCAGATTGACAGTAAGACACAATTTCTCAATTAGTGAAAATTTCTCAGTTAGCAGTGACTAGGTTCAGTTCAGCAGCACGTAAGCAAGAAGCCTGTTTCCTCAATCATCCAAAAACTTTATCTCAGAGCAGTTGTAAGGCAGTTTTTTCTTCAATCATCCGGCAAGCAAAACCTTTAACTGTGGGCTTTATCTTCAGGGTTCCTTTGATTACACCTTGGCACCCTCTAGATAGATCCAGAGCTAAACTAAAAGACTTTGTCCAACCAGAGAGTGGGAGTTAGGGGGAGAAGCCCATATTGACAAGATTGAGGCTTTTGAACACCGGTCTTAAGCTGAAAGGTTCAAGGCTAAAGTGCTTCTGAGTATGTTTTGGAAGCTACCCTTGATGGAATTTTGATATTAACCTGTATTATAACATTTTTAACTCCTCTAATATTGTTCTGTGTGGTCTGTGAGTTGTTGCATCAGATATTTGACCAAGTAAAATATTAAGTTTGGGGTTGAAATGAATAGAAGGAGGTACAGGAATATAAAGGTCATGTGTGAACTCATAGGAATTAGTTTTATATTGTTGATACTGTTGATGAGGACAGTACCCCTTTTCAAAGTTGAGGACAGTCAGATATAGACATCCTCACATGGTCCTTGCTCTTCTTACATCAGACAAACCAAGAAAAAAGGGCCAAAGAGATCTGAAAGTTTCTTTAATCAGAGTGCTGGGACAGGGGCCATGCACCCAAAGTAACTAAAGGTGACGTTTTGGGCAATGTCATGTTTCAGTAGGGCAGGCAAAGTTGAGGAATCTGGATAAGATTAGACAATGGTTTAGGTAAGGCAAATTTATCACAAAATCTTCTACACTGCACTCTACCTCCTCCCTAAAGTAAAGACAGTTATTTCTGTTTTTGTGTCCCAATCATTTACTTTGTTTGAAGATTTATTTACCGGTTGTGTTTAAAACACAGGGACAGCATTGAGTGATGACAGATTATTATTTGTAATTGATTTTGGATTTTTAAAAATATAATACATTAAAACTTTGATTAATATTAAATAAAACTGTATATTTTATATTTATATTCTAAAATTGTATTTATTTATCTGATTGTAAAGACAATGAACTATGCATTGCAATTATGTTGTTGTTATGTGCCATCAAATCACTTGCAACTCATGGTAACCCTATGTACAATAGCCCTGAAACCTGCTCTATCCTGTGCCAATCTTATTTTCTCTGGCACACCTACCTTCATTACCCCAGTCACTGAATCAGTCCATCTCATTGAGGGTCTTCCTCTCTTGCACTGTCCATCCACCCTTCTAAGCATGATGTCCCTCTTCAAGAACAGGTGCCTCCTTGCAGGATGCCCAAATTATGTTAGATGACACCTAAGAATACTTGCTTCCAAAAAACAGCCTGGCTTCACCCTCTCTAGGATGAACCTGTTTGTTCTTTTGGAAATCCATGGTATATCTGATACGCTTCTCCAGCTCCACAGTTCAAAGACATCAATTCTCTTTCTATCAACCCTAGTAATTTTTAAGTTTGCTGACATATAGCAATTAATTGTGACAATTATGGCCTGAATCAGGTACACCACAGTCTACAGAATTGCTGCTCTTCTATACTCTGGAAAGGTCACTGACAGCCGACTTTCCCAATGTAATCCATCTTTTGATTTCCTGGATGTTGGTACCAAGAGCGTTGGTTATGGAGCCAAGGAAACTAAAGCTATTAACAATCTCAAACTCTTCACCATCTATCAAAATGGTGCAATCAGCCCAGTGATGACAATATTTGTTTACTTGATGTTGAGCTTCAATCCATATTGAAATCTGCAGTCATTGACCTTCTGCAGCAAGTGCTTCAGATCCTGCTCAGTTTATGCAAGCAGGGTTGTGTCATCTGCATAGCACAATTTATTGATGAGTCTTCCTCCAATCCTGATGCCACATTTCTTCTTCCCGATTTTGAACTATGCAGTGTTTCCTTTATCTGTTCTGATGACTGTCTCCTGGTCCAAGTATAGGTTTCACATATACCTAGTATGTTTTTATTGTTGTTGTTGTCAAGTCGATCACGATGCATAGAGACCTTATGAACCAAAGGCCTTTCTATGATTATCGTTATTTGTCTAGGTTCATAGAGTTTCCACAGGCATATGGTTTAGGAAGTGGAGGCCACCCCTGCTTCCAAACTTGACTTAAACTTGGAGCTCCACCAAACACAATCCACCATGGGCAGCCGTTATGGCATTTGACCCCCAATGGCACAGCTTCCCAGCAAACGCAGATTGCCTCAGTATAGAAAACTGACAGAAGAGTGCTGTACCATTTAGAATAATGTTGCTCCAAAATAACAATACTAGGCCATTTGGCCCAAACAACATTTAAATAAAAGGGCCTCCCACATATATATATTTACATATATAAGAACAAAAGATGAACATAAGGCCGGAAACCTTTCTATAACTTTCATCCTTTCTCCAAGACCATAGACTTTCCAGAGGCATGCAGTTTAGGGAGTGAATGTCACTCTTGTTTCCAAACCTGAGTCAATCTGGGAGCTCCACCAAACATTGCCCATGATGAGTAGGCAGTTATGGCATTTGATACATCTATGGTACAGTCGTCAATCATCACAGCAACTCTAAGTCACTTCAGGGCTTAGACCACTACAGACAGACCACTGCTGCACCACTTAAAAGAATGTTCATCACAAATCAAATATCCTACTGCACTTTTACATTCTGGCACGTTCAAAGGCAGGTGGACTATGAGCCAGAGACCCCCAATTCATCTGGAAATTCAAATTCTCTGACACCCACTTGATGACAAAAATAAGGCCAAAAGAAACCAAGTGCAGATAAGTGAAATATTATTTTCCCCATTGTATAGTAAGGCGTATGTGGTGGAAAATAAATTAATAACACCAAAAGTCAAAACTTTTAAATAAATGAAATGTATCAAAGTGAAGAGCAGTGGTATCTACAGTTAATTTTAGAACACTTGGTAGCGGAATGCATAACTTGTTGGACTGCAAAACAGAAGTCAGAAATGGGAGCACAATAGTGTGCACAGAACAAGGCAGTGTGAGGATGGCGATATCTGACCTCTGTTAGCTCCTCTAAGGGGACTTGACTCCTTCAACACCATCCACAACACAAAATCAATACCCATCAGGTCACACATGCCCCTACACTCCTGTACGTCTTTCTAATAATTCCAACACCAATCTTACTGCTTTGCTGGGTCCACAGTGCATTGAAATAATTCACAGAGTACACAGAAACTTATGCATGATCAGCTCTGTCTCATGTCAGGTTTTTGGTTTTCTGCTGTGGATACTCCTATAGGCATCGATCTGCGTCACACAGATATCTTCTATCCTGAAAGATGCACACATTGTATTTTTTGCTGCTGCTTTGATGATGGTGAGATTCCAAAACTCTGACACTGAATAAGCTCAGTTTAGGGGTAAGACTAGCATATCCCCTAGTGGACAGGCTGACACATCCTATTTGCATATTCCTGCCCATCTCTATGGCAAAGCCAAAGTCAATGGCTAGGAAAGCCATTTTGAAAATAAAACCTTAAGACTAAAACAAGCTACTATGTGGGAGAAAGATTCAAAGTCTCACCCTATAAAAAATTACAAGCTATGAAATTGGATGGAGGTTCACCATGAATGAGAATCTTCTTGATGTCTGTGGATATGATTTAAGAAAGTACTTATTGTTAGTAAATTTCATAAGTTCCATGGAGAGCTTCAGGGTGACAAAAAATTTGTTACATCAAGGCAACGTGGAAAGTATAAGTATGCTTTAAATGACATTCCTTGAAATTTCATGTAGTATAGTGTCCTGAATAACTGATTTCAACATTTTCCATTAGAGAGCAAATGCATTTCAGAAAGCAGTCTTGTATTATTGGCTAAGGATAAGAAAAAGGAAAAAAAACACTTTTGGTAGGTTGTGTTGATTGTATATAACTTCAATATCCTGTATTAGGTCATATAAAAACTTCTAAAATAGTGATAGGTATTCTTTAAATCACCTCATTGGCACAATAGTTCTAAGCTGTCCTAGCGTCCTCTCTTTCTTTACATTCATTCCAGGCAAACAGTACTTGGTTTTGTGGCACTATAACTAACAATAAGCTGCTAATCAACTGTTTGACATAGAGAGGTTGACTTTCAACCAAGAAGTTGGAGGTTTGAATCCACCAGTGGTTCTACAGGAGAAAAGACCTGGTGTTCTACTTGCATAAAGGTTATAGCCTACAAGATCCTATGGGGTTATTTTAACCTGTCATATAGTATTATTATGAATTGGAACAATTTAAGGTCACACATCAACAGTAATAGTGGTTGAACATGATGGCACTTTTAAAAAGATCTTTGACATTGTATTAGTCATTGGTGATTTGTCCATTATCTAATATTTATTTTTATACTATTTTGAAATTGATTTATCTGAATTAAAGCAATTTTAAGATTTGTCATCAGAATAATTTTCACATCACTGAAAACATCCTTACTTTTAATTTCAAAATTTGGACACTACTCAGTATCCCAAAATACTTGATTGTACTCAGGTAAAACCTAAACCTAGACTTAAAAACTGCTCTCTGAACAGAGAAAAGAAACACTGCAGGGTTTAAAATCTAGAAAGGTGTGTTTCAGAGCTGTATCCTTTCTCCATATCTATCAAATCTTTAGGATGAACAGATCATTAAAAAGGCTAGATTTTAGGAAAAGGAATGTGGTATCAGGATAAAAAGGAATGTGGTATCAGGATGAGAGAAAATCTCATTGATAGCCTGCTTTATGCAGATGACACAATCTTGTTTGCAGAAAGTGAGGAGAACTTGAAATGCTTTCTGCAGAAAATCAAAGACTACAGCTTTCAATATGGATTACATCTCAACATCAGGAAAATAAAAATCCTCACCAATGGGCTAATAGGTAATACAAGATACATAAAGAAAAGATTAACATAGAGAAAAGATTAAAGTTTCTGACAGTTTACTCTTACTTAGACCCACAATTATCATCCTTGGTACCAGCTGTCTAGAAATCAAAATATGTATTGCTTTTGGAAAGAACGCTGCCAAAATCCTCTCCAAAGTGCTAAGGAGTAATGATGTGACTTTAAAGTCTAAAGAGCACGTGATTTGGACCAGGGTCTTTTCAATCAATTGCTATTCATCTTAGAGTTGAACAATGTATAAGGATGACAGAAGGAGAATAGATGCCTTTGAGTTGTGGTATTGAATAAAAGTATGGAATATTCCATAAACTTCCAAAAGAACAAACAAATATGCCTTGATGGAAGTGGAACTCAGGTGCTCCTTGGAGGTAAGAATGAAGAAACTAGGAGAGGCTAGTCTTTGGAAAAAGACATCATGTTTGGGAAGGTGAAGGGTCAGCAAAGGAGAGAAGGACCCTCAATTAGATGGACTGACACAGTGACATGACTATAGCAATGGGCTCAAGTATATCAGAGATGATGAGAAAGGCACAGGATAGGACAAGGTATCTGTTCATACGGTCACTATGAGTTCTACTCTATTTGATGGCAACTAACAGCACAACATTATTCTAGAACACATATGGTAACACATATTAAAAAGTCATATATTATTTCTGAGTTCCATAAATATTAGTGATTCTTTTGAAAATAAATAATTTCTGTTCATGCAGTTAAATTTGTACTGATTGCTAATCAGTAACTTTATTGACACTAATATGTCTAACTCAGCATCTTTAAACATGTTGCTTTCTAAAAATACCCCCTTAGTAGATATTTGTTCAGTGTACAAATGAGTTATGGAGATATTTCTAACACAGTGGTAAAAGTGCTAAGGTGCTAACCTAAAGGTTGAGAATTTGCTATTGCCAGCCAATTTCTTGGAAAAAAATGTAGCAGTTTGCTCCACAAAGATCACAGCCTTAGAACTCTTACTGGGAAGTTCTACCCTGTTTAACAGGTACAGTTTGGGTTTGGTTGCACAGTGTTATGGACTTTGCTGCTCACCAAAACCTAGCTATTCTCAAATGCACCAGAGGCTTGGCGGTGAAAGATATGATCTATTTTCATGAGGATTACTCACTGCCATCAAGCTGATTTCAATTGAGAGTGACGCCAGCAGGTTTCTGAGGCTGTAATCCTTAGAAGAAGACATTACCTACAATTTTATGCATTATACCACTAGCATTGCTTTCATACAGATTGTAGACTATGAAGCCCTATGGAGAAATTTTCCTTTGTCACATGAGTTCACTATGAGTCAAATTCAACTGGTCAGCATAAAAATTAAACAATACCAAAACACATTAACATTGAATTGCCATGTTTCGTAAATAAGGTATATTTAATTTATCTGTTATTTTTTAAATCACTATATAAAGAATGAAAACAACTTTATGAAATGAAAATGAATCTAGAACTTTTATATCTTGTCTTGGAAATCTGGCAATCACCGGATCATGAGTCAAGTATTACACCTCCCTGTAATTTTTAGAAAACAGTATGTTTAAAGATGCTGAGTTGGACACATTGGTGTCAATAAACTTATTGATTTGCAATCAGTACAAATTTAATTGCATGAACAAAAATGATTCCTTTTCAAAGAGATCAGTAATATTTATGGAACTCAGAAATGATATATAACTTGTTTTTTCCTGCTCCTTGGATAAAAAAAAAAGAACGGATAAAAAGTGAGGAAGACTACTGTCAACAAGACGGATTGACACAGAGACTATATGGACTCGAGTATGTCGGAGATAATGAGGATGACACAGGACAGGACAGGGTCACATCTGTTGTTTATAGGGTTGCCATGAGTCATAATCAACTGTGCATCTAACAAAACAACAATTTGTATAAACTTGTCTCACGAGATTAGATACTGCATGAACATCACATTACTAAATATTTACTAAGCAATATTAGGGAAATATGTTGTCAAGAATCCTCCACAGGACTAGCAAGTAAGGATATTATTTAAAGACCAAGTTGCACAGGATATCAACTATGGTATTTTAAAATGCTTCCTATGAATATCCAAATTGGTCACTAAGTAAGGAAAATCAAAGAAGACTCAATGGCTTTAAATTGTGGTGTTGGCTAGAGTACTGAATAGACAATGGACTGCCAAAAGAAGCCTTTAATTTTCTTTTATACCAAATTACATTAATTTTGTAGTTTGCTATTTGGATGCAATGTCTTACCGTTTTCTAATAAGCACATACAGAACACACACAAATATGCACACATACACTCACACACCTACAATAACAATTATGGAAATATTTTAGTTAATTTTAAGTATATTTTTATTAGACATAAGTATTAAAAACACAACAAAACCATTGCCTTCGGGTCAGAATATACTCATAACTGACCCTGTAGTTAATTTTTCAGAAGCTGTAAATCACACAGGAGGTGATAGCCCATCTTACTCCTGAAGAACAGCTGGTGGATTTGAACCAATAGCTTTGCAACTCCTTTACCACTGGGCCATCAGAATTCCTGAAACAATAGGTCTAAGCATATAAGAGATGATGAAGATGGTACAGGACAGGATATAGTTCAGCTATATTTTCCACAGGGTCACTATGAGTCAAAGTCAATTTAATAGCATCTAACTATGCCAAGAACAGCTTTGGGAAAAATAAAATCAGATTTGATAAATGAAAAGAGAATATTTAATTAATAATATAAAATAAGTTTTACTAAATACACTGCAGTCTTCAGTATGGATTGAGGCTCAATGTCAAGACGACAAAGATTTTCACCACTAGACCAATTGGCAACATCAGGATGGATGGTAAAGGGATTAAGATTGTTCACAGCTTTAGTTTGCTTGGCTCCATGATCCATACTCTTGGCACCAGTTGCCAGGAAATTAAAAGATGTATTGCAATGGGAATGTCTGCTGTTAGGGACCTCTCTAAAGTACTCAAGAGCAATGGTGTCACTCTGGAGACTGAAGTGCATCTTATACAGACCATGGTCTTTGTTATCACTTGGTATGCATCATTGACTTGGACAATGACTAGGAAGGATAGAAGGAGAATTGGTGCCTTTGAGCTGTGGTGCTGGAGAAGAGTATTGAATGTACCATGGACTGCAAAGAAAACAAACAGATTCATCCTGCAGAGGGTTAAATCAGGCTGCTCCTTGGAGGCAAGGATTCTGGGGCTTCGTCTGACATACTTTGGACATGTTGTGAGGAGAGACCGGTCTTTAGAGAGGGATATCATGTTTTGGAGAGTGGAGGGACAGCGCAGGAGGGGAAGACCCTCTATGAGGTGAAGTGATTCAGTGACTCGGGTAATAGGGATGGGTGTGTCAGAGGCAGTGCAATTGGCACAAGATAGAACATAGATAGGGTTGTTGTACACAGAGTTGCTATGAGTCGCAAGCGACTCGATGGCACATAACAACAACAACAAATATACAAAATTTTAATATCTTGCAATTTGGTGTCGTCATTAGAAGGTCAGAACTATATTTTCTTCATTGTGCTTACAAACTCAGAATCCATTAAGGATGTCTATGTTTCTGTGTGTATGTGTGTGTGTATACTCATATGTATATTTACATGTTGTTGTTGTTGTTACATGCTGTTAAGTCACCTGCCCTATCCCGAGCCAGCCTCACTGACTCTTACACACCTACTCCCATTGCCCTAGTTACTGTATCAAACCATCTCATCCAGGGTCTGTCTTTCCTGTGTTATCTCTCCACCCTTCAGAGCATGATGCCCTTCTCCAAGGACAAATACTTCTTGGTCACATGCCCACATTATGTGGGACAGAGCTTCAATATCCTAGCTACCAAAAAGAAACTTGGTTTTACCTTCTCTAGAACAGACATATTTGTTTTTCTGTGGTCTATGATATGTTCAAGACTTTTCTCCAGAACCACAAGTCAATGGCGTCAATTATTCTGTCATCCTTAGTAGCAAGTAACGGCAAAGACCATGGCCCAGATTAGGCACACCTTAGTCTCTAGACTGATATTGTTGCTTCTCAGTACTCTGGGGAGGTCCCTGACAGAAGATTTACCTAATGCAATTTAACTTTTGATTACCTAACAGCTGGTGCCAAATGTGTTGATTGTGGAGACAAGCAAGTTGTAATTGTTAACAACCTCAATCTCTTCTCCATCCATCATGATGCTGGAAATTGGCCCAGCAGTGAGAATTTTTGTCTTCTTGATGTTGAGCTAAAATCTACATTGAAGACCACAGTCCTTGACCTTCTGGGACAAGCACTTCAGGTTTTTTCAGTTTCAGCAAGCAGGATTGTGTCATTTGCATAACATAGGTTGTTGAGTCTTCCTCTAATCCTGATACCGCATTCATCCTCATAAAGCCCAGCCTTCCAAATTATCTGTTCTGCGTATAGATTGAAAAGGTATGAAGACAGGACACATCCCTCACATATTCCCTTCCTGATACTGAAACCTTCTCTTTTCTGAGGACTGCTTTCTGGCCAAGCATAGGTTTGGTATAAGCACAATCAAGTGTTCTGGGATTCCCATTTTCCTCAAAGCTAGCCACAATTTGTTGTGATTTGCCTTTGCATAGTCAATGAAATACAGATAGATACTTATCTTTGCTTTCTGCCAAGATTCATCTGACATTGATGATAATGTCTCTAGTGCCACGACCTCTTCTAAACCCATATGTATACACATGTATATTTTTCCTTACTCATATAAATCTTATACAAATATATTTCCTTATATGCTAGGGGGGCAACAAGTCTACTTTTACTCATAGTTATCAATAAATCTAAACTTTGCCTTATCCTGGGCAAACATCACTATCATTGATAAGCATGTGTTTATTGTTACAGTTACTTGTTGCCAATTATTTACCTTGTTCAAGGTCTCAGTCTCTTTCTCTGATGCTCCAACTTTATCATCATGTCTTTTTCCAAAGATTGCTCTTAAAGCAGGATGTAATAATTTTGAGGGCTCAGATATTTTCATAGCCATATTTCTTTGAGAAAAGGAAGATGAGTGGTAATTAACAAGAATAATTAGTAGTCAAATAGATGATATTTTTCTTATTTTGACTTAAGCATTAGATCAGAAAAGGACATTCCCTGTTTAGACAAATAGTTTTATTTAATAACATTTACTTTTATTTGTTATGATATTTTAATCAAAGTTTATAGAGAACTTGGATTTCCATTCATTCATTTTTGAACATTTCCTCCCTGTCTTCCCTTCACCCCAGTTTTCTTTTTTCTTTGGAAAAGATTTATTTTATTATTAAACAGCCACACACACACACACACACACACACACCTGTGTACATCATTTATCCCCTCTTTTCTTAGTTTTGTCCCAACTCCAATGCCAGTATTGTTTTTTCAATCCTGTTTTATAACAGTGGCATTATGTAGAATTTGTCTTTTTTTTCTATAATAATATTTTATTAATTTTCATAA
>NW_006399886.1:2687548-2709839 GCF_000299155.1 Elephantulus edwardii | reverse complement strand
ACTCTGTTGGGTCACCCTTCTTTGAAATGCGAACAAATACAGATCTCTTCTAGTCAGTTGGCCAAGTGGTTGTTCTCCAGATTTCTTGGCACAACTTGGTGAGCACATCCAGGGCAGCATCTATTAGCTGAAATATGTCAATTGGTATACCATCTATTCCTGGAGACTTATTTTTGGCCATTTCCTTAGGAGCAGCCTGAATTTCTTCCTTCATCACCATAGGTTCTTGCTCACATGTAGTTTCATGAAATTTTCCTGTGTTTGCCAATTCCTGTCAATACAGTGATGCAGTACATTCTTTTCATACTTCCTAGATCATTTAATATTCTAAGTAATGCATTCTTGATTATAGTTTGAATTTGTTCTTCAGTTCCTTGAGCTTAGACATGTCATTACCAAATATTTTTTTCTATGTCTGTGGCTTCCCTCTTTTTTCCTGTTGGAAAAATTTTGGATGTGCATAGCGATTTGATTTTTAGAAGGTCACATTCATCTATTTCATCCTCTCCTAGTTGTAGATTTTTCAGGATACCAGGAAAACTGTTTATATTGTGGATTAGTGTTTCTAGGGTTCTTTCAAGCTTTTCTCTAATGAAGTTTGTAGACCTTGGTTTTAGTCCTAGGTCCTTGATCCTCTTTGAGGTTTTGGTTTTGATTTTTTTTTTTTGTTTTGGTTTCTTTTGTTTTTTTGTTTTTTTTAATATGGTGGGAGGTGTGGGTCTTGTTTGAGTTTTCTGCAGATGAGTTTCCAATTTTACAAACACCATTTGTTAAAAGGGCTGTCGTTTCCACTCTTAAAACTGGTTTCATCTCCTTATAAAAACTCAGTTGACCATAAGTAGATAGGCAGATTTCTGGATTCTCAATTCTATTTCATTGATGATCTATGTGTATGTCATTATACTAGTACCATGCTCTCTTGACCACCATGGCAGTGTAGCAGGATTTGAAATCAGGAAATGAGATGCTTCCTACCTTATTTCTCTTTTTAAGGAGTGTTTTGCTTTTTGAGGGTCTTTCCATTCCAAATGAAATTGGAGATTGCCTTTTCCATTTCTTTGAAGAATGGAATTGGTATTTGTATTGGGATTGTATTGAATATGTAGATTGTCTTTGGTAGGATTTTAATTTTTCCAATATTGAGTCTTCCTATCCATGACCAAGGGATAATCTTCCATTTTTCCAGGTCTCTTTTTGTTTCTTTTAGTAATGTTTTGTAATTTTCTTTGAAAGAGAGTTTGTGTTTCTAGCTAGATTTACTCCCAAGTGTTTAATCTTGTGATTAGCTAAGTGATGGGTATTGTTTTCCTTAGCTCCAGTTCTATATTCTATTTGTCACTGTAGAAAAATCCAATTAATTTTGGTATGTTGATACTGTATTTGGCCACGTTGCTGAATTGGTCAACCACGCCCCATAGTTTTCTTGCTGAGTCTTTAGAGTTTTTAAAGTATATTGTCATATCATCTGGATATAGAGATAATTTTACCTCCTCTTTGCCAATTTGGATACCTCTTATATACTTCTCTTGTTTTATTGCTACCACTAAAACTTCTAATACAATATTGAATATGAGAGGTGATAGTGGGCACCTCGGTCTTGTTCCTGGTCTCAAAGGGAATGCCTTTAACCTCTCTCCTATGACAACAATATTGGCTCTTGTGTTTGCTATATATTTTTTACTACATTGAGAAAATTCCATTCTATTCCTTTTGTTTAAGTGATTTAACTAGGAAAGGGTGTTGAATTTCTCAAAGGCTTATGTGATGAATCACACTGATTGTTTTTCTTATATTGAATCATGCATTCAAACCTGTTATGAATACCACTTGGTCATGGTGAATTATTATTTTTTATGTTATTATTGGATTCTATTGGCCAGAATTTTATTCAGGATTATTGCATCTATGTTTATGAGAGATTTTGGCCTATAGTTTCTTATTTTGGTGGTGTCTTTAGCCGGATTTTGTATCAAAGATATGCTTTCTTCATAGAATGAGTCTGGGAGAATTCCATCTTTTTCTATTTTCTATTTTCTAAACTAGTTTATGTTAGTGACAGTTTTTCTCTGAATGCTTGATAAAATTAACTTGTAAAACCATTTGGTCGAGGGTTTTATTTGGTTAGAAGTTGTTTTCTTAATTTCTTCTTTTGTAATGGGTTTTTTTCAGGTGTTCAATTTTGGTTTGTGTCAGAGTAGTTTGTGGTTTTCTAAGTATTTGTCCATTTTCTCTAGGTTTCCATATGTGTTTGATTTAGTTTTTCACAATATTCCATTGTTAACCTTTTTATTTTAGTTGTCGGTGTTGACATTGCCCGTTTCATATACATGCATAAATGCACATGTGGTCATGCATACAGAGAACCACACACAGCAAATAACATTATTGAAAGTACGTGGATGCTTTTAAATACAAAATGGCAGAGGGTTTTCTTGGTGTTGTGTTTTTTGGCTTTTTGTTTTGTTTTGTTTAAAGTGGAAGTATTTGCTTGATTCTTCTCAGTGCAGTGCAGTTTCCCTAGTCACAGGAATGTTAACAGGGGAGGCCCAAGAAGAGTAGGTTTCCAGTGGCCCTACAAGTCCATGTGTTCTCAAGCCCCCATACCAACCATCTTACTTTCAGGTCGGTAGCTGCCTCCCATGTGACTATTTACCTGATTGGCACCATTGCTGGAGCTGCTACAGGGCTTTTTGTGTTGATGGTCACATCTTCTTCTTCTAAATGGCTCTCTATATCACTGTGATGATCTTTCAAGCCTGATTTTGTTTGTTTAACACATTTTTACTAAACAATTATCTATAGACAGCTGTATGAAAAGGGGGCATAAAAAGTAATTAACTGTGGGGGTAGTACATGCCATTGAAACAATAATTTATTGACTAACTATAAATATTAAAGTGTAGATGAATACTTGTTAATTATTTTGATCTCTTTTTCTATCTAGAATGATAGTGTGTCAATATCATTAATAAGAAAAGATTCCTTATTTAAATATATTACTTAAAGTAAGAAAACATTTTTTTCCTACTTGAATTGAATTTTGTGTCTATGCTAATTAAAAAATATTTTCTGGGAGAATAGAATATACTTCTTTTGACAACATTACTAAAATTATTTTAAGTAGCAAAATTAAAAGTTACTCCTAGCATGTGGAACAGACCAAAAATTACTCATGTGAAAGTTCAAATGGCAGCTGAAAAAAATTAAAACAAATCCACAGGAAGCAAACTATGACCTTAAATATATATATATATATATAATCATTTGAAGAATAGATTTGAGTTTGAGACATTGGACATTGGACATTAATGGTCAAAGACCTGATGAGTTATGGCATGAAATCAATAATGTCATCCACGAAGATAGCAAAAGACCATTAATATCACAGAAGAGGGGGGACAAAAAGACCAAAATAGATGTCAGAAGAGACTCCAAAAATTGTGATAGCATGTTGAGAAGCCACAAAAAGGAATGACATGCAGAATAAAGGAGCTGAAGAGCTAGATAAGACAAAGTATAACAATGTACAAAGAACGGAAGGTGGAGAATAAAAAGGCACAGGACAGAAAAAGGTTTAGATCTGCTGTTCATAGAGTTGTTATGACTCCTACTTGACTCGAGGACATTTAACAGCAATCTAGCGTTTTAAAATTGAAGCAGATTTTAAGTTTAAAATAAAAAGACTACTACTAGCTTTTAAACTACTGTTTAAAACTATTTAAAACTTAAAGGAGTGGAAAGAGTATATACACATTTGGTTCAAATTTTCCAGTTTAAACTACCACCAAGAAAGTTGAATGCATACTTAAGAATCCTCTGGTTATAAGGATGCAATTCTAAACACACTTACATAAGAATTACGAACCACTCTCTTTCAACGTAACGTATTTAGAATAGTGAAATATATCCTTTCAAAGGGTTCATTTGTACTCCTTTCATGGAATCTCTTCTAAGAACTTGAGCAAATCTTGAAGTGAAGGGATTAACCTTTAGAAAGGTTCTACTCCAGAAGTTGGAGTGTGTGTGTGTGTGTGTGTGTGTAACTAAAAGTGTGTGTGTACATATATTCAACTTCCATTTCATTTTAGTCCTAATTAGTGTACTACTGATAAATGATTGAGGAAGACTGAGAAATGCAGGGGAAAAGAAATTACAAAACTAGGGCATATTCAACATGAAGTCCACGAGATCACAAGGTAAAGGAAACCCACAAGCCTTCTGGAATGTCCTCCTGCTGGGAGTACACATGGCATTCCACTCAGCCCATGAAACACAGGATTGTTTAGCAATGGCAGACACTGAGAGTAAAGGGAACCCTGTGTTGCAAACGTTTTCTTTTAATGAAGTTAGTAAACTAATCATGTTTCCATGACTCTTCCTGACAGGTTGATTTCCCACCTGGAAGAACAAAACTTCTCTGGCTTGAACCACCTACAGGGTAGAGACCTGCTTCTAACTGCTCTCATGGCAAGATTCAGGCTGCCAGTATGCCACTGAGGCTGAGAAAACTTGATACTCTGTCTGAATAATGGTCCAATATGCTTGGGATTAAGAATAAATCTTTTAAAATGAAAGCAAAGCAGGAAATATATATAACATACTAGCCTTTGGGGTAAAACTCCTCCAAAAGAAAAGTATTTTGACTCTATTTTAAAAGACTACTGGGGAATTATGCATGTTTTTAAAAAGGCATCTTGTAAAAAAGTATAAACCCATCATAAAGCTTTATTTTTTGTTAAGAAATAAAACATGTTCAAGAAAAGAAATCTTATGAACCTTTCATGAAAGGGCAGTTGCAGCAAACTTCCTGACTTTAGTGTGAGCACTAAGAGAATTAAACACTCTATTGAAATGATATTCACCATTCAGTGAGGGACCCGTGGAAAATCATTGTTTGAAAAATTTTTTAAAAGGAGATAAAGAGAAACAATGCTTTACGTTGTACCATATAATACATAGGGGATTTTTAATATGTGAAAATAAATAGTCCCTGAAAAAGTAAGTATCAAAAAATTTCTAGCCAGAACAACAAAACACAAGGGCATCATATTCTAATAACAAATAGAAAATGCTGGGATAATTTTCCCCATTTATATGGGTGGTTTAAACTTTGAGTTATAAACTTATGAAGTAAAAGCACTCCAGGGTATATTAAACTCAGAGTAACTTATCTTGGAATGCCTAAGTGAAAAATGCTTTTATAAAATGTTTCATATTTTCAGTGACCTATAACCACCCAAATACTATTATCTAGTTATAACCAAAAATACGTGGTGTAAACTTTTGTTCATTGTTATTTCACACATTTTTGTCAGACGTAATCAAGTGGATTATAACTCGTATCACTCCTGTGAGCAGACTTGAACATTGCCTTATCCTGCAACATCCTCTCAATTTCTTTTATGCACAACTACTGTGTCAATCTGTTGTGCTGATGGTCTTTCTCTCTGTTCTGACCCTCTGCCTTTCTCAGAATGATGTCTTTTTCCAGTAATTGACCCCTTTTGACAATATGCTAAAAGTATGTGAGATAAGTTTCACTATCGTTACCTCTAAGGAGAACCCTGCTTGAACTTTCTCCAAGAGAGATATGTTTGTTCTTTGGCAGTCCATGGGATATTTAATATTTTTCACTAACATCACAGTTCAAAGGCGTCTATACTTCTGTCCTCTTTTTCATTGCCTGACTTTCACATGCAAACAACATTGAAAATAACATTGTTTGCCTCATTCTTTAAACTGTTATCTGTTTTCTTTAGCACTGTAAAGGTTCCTTGATGGCAGATTTCCCTAACCAATACATCTTTTTAATTTTTTTTTTAACTTCTGTTACTATGGGTGCTGATTGTGGATCAAAAGAAACGGAAATAATTGGCAACTTCAATCACTTTGCCTTATATTATGATGTTGCCAATTGGTCTACAGGTGAAGATTTTTGCTTTCCTGATGATAATACGTAATATATTGAAAGTTACCTTCATTGGTCTTCTTCAGTGAGTTCTTCAAGTCTTCTCCACTTTCTGCAAGCAAAGTGTGTATATTTTGCCTAACACAAGTTATATGGACATTTAAGTTTTATAATTTCCATCTAGCAAACTTTTACCTAATCTGACCATATTAGCAGAATTAAAAAAGATTTCAAGAAATGAAATATCAATTTTGGTATTGCTTTTAAGTAGATGTAAATGACAAAAGGAAATTTTAACAGTTGCACATAGACTGTGTTAGATATTTTATTTTAAATGTACAGGTAGTCTTCACACCTTGAATGCTAAAGTTGGAATGTGTTATCGCTATCATTAGATAAAACAGTCATCCATTTATAGAAAGGAAATATCAATGTTCAGAGAAAATATATACCTTGAATTAAGATCACTCTGCATTCATGACTGTTGTTGGCATTGTTGTTGTTAGATGCTGCTGTGTTAGTTTTGGCTCACAGTGACCTTCTTTCTGTCTAACACATCAAACCCCTGCCTACTCTTGTGCCATCTTTATAATCACTGATGTGCTTAAGTCTATGTGGCAGTATTGATGAATATCACTGAAGGTTTTCCTCTACCTTCTGACTCATTCCTTCTCCTAGCATGATGTTCTTTTCCAATGCCTGACCCCTCCTGATAACATGCCCAAAAACAATAACAAGAAAAATGCTGTGACTTATGTCCCCTATGTATCTAGAATGATTTGTTTTTAATGTGGAATTGACAATGCTACCTTATGTCAAATGGCTACAATTAATCATGATCTTTATAAGCCACCATCTTTGAAATGAGGTACTTGTTAAATAGTGTTAAATTAAACTTTAATATCATTTAGAAAGTTAAAAACCTTTTTACCTAATAGTGCAGTTGCATTGCTTCAAAATAGACTGAAATTTCAGATATCATCTTTAATGTATAATATGTCCTTTAGTGCTACAGGAAAAAACAAAACAAACCAACAAAAACCACAAACCAACATTTCCTGTGTTTTCTGGGGTCCTGTACTTCTTGAGAAAGCTATTCAGATTAAAATCATAAATCTTTTTTCCAGAATATTAAGACCTTGTAAAACTTACATTTTCACTTAATCAAGCTTATTTCCTGTAAGTTCCTCTCTACCACCAAATAACATGTAAGAGACTGTGAAGGGACTGTTGTCAGTCTCCACTGTTTTTGGCTCATGCGTTTTCATTTCCATGCACATTTTAAATTGTGGCATTAAAAATAGAAGAGAGTAAGTAACCTTGCAATGTTGTATTACAAGAACTTCAGTGAGGAGTACTGTGGAGAACAATTCTCTTCACAGTAAGGTATCCATTTAAATAGTATTTCTTATTCAATCAAAATGCATCCAGTTTGAAGAATTGGTAGTGGCAGATTTGATCGATAATTGAAGCCCCCAGGCCAATGTATCTCCAATCTGTGCAGTACAATCTTCCAAAGATATCCAATTTGAGGACAATGAGATTAAACAAAAGTGCTTTGATACTTTTTATCTTTTTATTTATTGATTAAAAAGTTTATATGTTTTATGAAGAATTTTACTTTGACATCAATAAATAAAATATGTTCTCGAACAACAATTACATGAATATAATTTTAGGATATGGATTTTATAATTATAAAAGCTCTATTTTTCAGGATGTAGTATGAAAATACAGTTTCCATTATTTTCCTGAATTCTCCCGTGTAAGTTCACTTTCTCTCTAGGATGGTTTCCCTTTGACTTCAATCTCTGTGTATCATCCCTCAACTCACTTTCTGCATCCCCCCAAAACTTGACCGAGTTTTCTGTTGTGTTACCACAAAACACTATGATGTTATATATTATTGCATTATATTCCACCTAATTTTAAGATGAGATTTTGCTTTACTAATTATTATAATACCAATTATAAGCATAATGCCTAATTTGAATAAAGATCTTAGCAAACAGTGTTCAATGACTAAAGAAACCATAATTTCTGTGACAGAGTATGAAAACACAGTAAGCCAAACATGAAGAATTACATGAATAAAATAAGATAAACAATATATTTTCCTTTTTAAGCTCTAAATAATAAAAAATAGTGAAATATTCAAAACAAGATGGAAAAAGTATTGAGGTTTATTGGAATGAATGTCTGTATAAAGGGATTAAAGATGTTTATTGTAAAATGTACTTTCATTTATAAAATTTCATTTGAACCATGTACCATGAAAGAGAGGTAATAATCCTAATCCTAACTTCTTACCAATTAAAATATACAATTTACACACCCATGAAATTTGTTAGTTTGATGAAAACCTCTTATTTTCCTGGTTGGATGATTTGAAGATCCAGAAAACTTATACATTCATTTGGTTATAAATAAGAACATCATCATTTGAAGCCAACTTGTACTAACAGCTAGTACTAACAAAAACAATATTTTGAAAGGGATTTCAAGGCCCTAAATAATGAAGATTCTCAGTCCTTAAGGCAAATCGCTGTGCCAGTGGCCAAGGACCCAGTAATCAGAATGTGGAACGTGTGAGGTCTGAATAACAAAAAATAAAATGAAATAATAGACGTTGTCAAAAGTGTAAAGGTATACTTACAGTATATTAATGAAACACATTAAAGAGGTTAAATAGACGAGCACTAGCCATTTTATAATGGTAAATTATGTGATCTACTCACAGAATGAAAACTTTAGAGGAATGGTGTTACATTCATTATCAAAAACACTTCAAAATTTACCCTGAAGTACAGCACTGCCAATGATAGTATTTTTATACCAAAGAAACTAGTTACTATGACTATTCAAATGTATACACATTAGTATTGTCAAAGGAAATTAAAGATTTTAAATAAATTTTTGCAATCTAAAATGAAAATAAACTAAAAAACAAACAAACCATGTCATCACTGATGACTGGAATGCAAACATTAGAAACAAATATAAATGACCAGTAGTTTGAATGGCCATCCAGATAGAAATGAAGCTGGAAGGGAGCTCTGGTGACCTAGTGGCAAGAAGCTATACTGTAATCTCAGAGGTACGCTGTTCAAATCCACCAAATGCTCTACTGGAGAAGGAGGTATAATCTCTTTCTGTACTAGTCAGATTTGATGGTACACACACACACACACACACACACAAAAGAAATGAAGCTGGAGATTGTAAGAGAGAATTTTACAAGATGCCTAGGGTTAGGAAGATACTCTTCAGTCCCCAATGTACACTGTGTGAATACACCAGTTGTTCAGTGGAAGTAGGATGGCCATTTCTTGTCCCTGCCATTTACAGCCTCTGAAAACCTGTGGCAGGAACAGCCCTTGGGTGGGTTCTGACTCAAAGAACCTAGCAACAATAACAATGACTTATAAATTGGAAATACATTTTTTTTCAACAACCTAAATTGCATCCATACACATGGACCTTTACCAGGTGAAATACACAGGCATCAAACTAACCACACTGGAAAGAGATGACGGGGATCAAAAACAATAAAACAAGGTCAGGGACCTCTGATGGCTTAGTGGTAAGGAATTGTGCTGTCAATCCAAAGACACATAGTTTGAATCCACCTGCTGCTCTGGTGGAGAAAGATAGGCATTCAACTCCCATGTGAACTACAGCCTCAGAAAACATGCTGGAGGGTCAGCTATGGGTTGGTTCCAACTAGATGGTACGTAACAACAACAAAACAAGGTCACGATCACAGAGACTGCAGAAATCCCCTCAGCAACTCATATGCAAGTGCAAATCGAAACTTTAGAAAATTAAAAACAAGCCTATTAATGTTTAAATGAAGCGTTGAGTATGCCCCTCTTCAATTTAGAGACAATTTCAAAGAAAGATTTTATTAACCAAACACTAATTACCAAATATCAGACAAGTGTAGGATAAAATTAAAGACAGAATACATGAACAAGGGAACTCTCTGGCTTAATGGCAGGGAGTTTTGCTGACTTTCCAAAAGCAGGTAGTTCAAATCCACCAGCTTTTCCGTAGAAGAAAGTTAAGCAGTCTCCTCCTTTGTAATTCACTGTCTCTCAAAGCCCCCTGGAGAGTTAGCTATCAGTTGGTTCTGGTACATAGCAACAACAATACGTGAAGAAAGTAAATATTATAAAAAAATATAAGGAGGGAAAGACAAAAATGAATGAAAAGAGAAGGCTCTGAAACTTGCTCTTGAGGTTCATTTACTCACTCATTGCTTTCCAGTTGGAACCAGCTTGTAGCTGACCCTTCAGCAAGTTGCCAGAGGCTATAAATCACTGAAGAGAAACTGTTCATCTTTCTCCCACTGAGCTGCTAGTAAATTCCAATGGCCAGAGAGATACGACATTTGGGTTAGCAGTGTGACTCCCTAAACACTTCTCCACCAGATATCTTGAATATAAATTGTTGTAATTGTTGTTGATTACCTTCGAGTAGAACACGACTCATAGCAACCCTTTGAACAAAAGGCCTGAAGCCCACTGCTCTACAACTATTGACATTAATCAAAGATCATAGAGTTTCTGAAGGCATGTTATTTAGGAAGTAGATGCCACTCCTGCTTCCAAACCTGTCATAGTATATTACTGTTGTTATATGCCACTGAATTGCCAACAAAATACAGCGACCCTATAAACAGCAGCTCTGACCCCTTCCCTGTCCTAAGCCAGTCTCACTAATTTTGACACACCAACCCTCACTGCCCCAATTAATATATCAGTTCATCTCATCTGGGGTCTCCCTCTCTTGCACTGTCCATGCACCCTTCTGAGCGTGATGTCCTCCAAGGACCAATCTCTTCTGGCCATATGCCAAAGAAAGTGAGTCAGAGGTTCAAAATCTTAGCCTCCAATGATAGACTTGGTTTCACCCTCTCCAAGACAGACTTGCTTTCTTGGCAGTCCACGGTATGTTTAAGACTCTTCTCCTACACCACAACTCAAAGGCATCTATTCTTCTTTTGTCATCCTTAGTCATTCATTGTCCAACTATCTGAAGCATAACAAGTAATTGAGAAAACCATGTCCTGGATTTGATGCACCTTTGCATCTAGACTGACATCATTGCTCTTTAGCATTCTGGAGGGGTCCACAGCAACAGATTTTTCCAATGCAATTTGTCTTTTGATTTCCTGACTGCTGGTGCTAAGAGTATTGATTGTGGTACCAAGCAAGCTGTAATTGTTAACAACCTCAATCTCATCTCCATCTATCATGGTGCTGCCAGTTGGCCCAGTGGTATCTTTGTCTTCTTGATGTTGAGCTTCAACCCATATTAAAGACTACAGTCTTTGATCTTTTGTAGCAAGTGCTTCAGATCCTCCTCAGTTTTAGCAAGCAAGGTGTGTCATCTGCATATCATATGTTGTTAACGAGCCTTTCTCCAATCCTGATGCCACACTCCTCCTCATAAAGGCTGCTCTGAAGGACTTGGCAAAAAAATAAAGCCCCAGGAATTGATGGAATACCAATGGACATATTTCAGCAAACAGATACTGCCCTGCATGTGCTCACCAACTTGTTCCAAGAAATCTGAAGGACAACTACTTGGAAAACTGATTGGAAGAGATCCATATTTATTCCCATTTCAAAAAAAGATGACCCGAGACAATGTGGAAATTATTGAACAATATCACTAATAACACACACTATCAAAATCCTCCTAAAGATTATCCAGAAAGAACCTTGAACAGTACATTAACAGAGAACTACCAGAAATACAGGTTGGGTTTATTATTGCCAATGTCAGATGGATGTTGGCAGAAAGCAGAGAGTATCAGGAGAATGTCTATCTGTGTTTCACTTACTATTCAAAGACATTTAACAATGTGGATCACAATAAATTGTGGCTAATCTTGAGGAGAATGGGAATCTCAGAACACTTGATCATGCTTATAATGAAACCTATACTTGGACCAAGAAACAGTCTTCAGAACAAGGCAAGGAAACACTACATGGTTCAAAATCAGGAAAAGAGTGTGTTAGGGATGCATCCTGTCTCTGTAGCTTTTCAATCTGTATTCAGAATATAGACTAGCTAAAATAAACATAATAAAAGATGATGTAAAATACTGAGGAGAAGAATTTAAATGACAATTTTAGAAGATAAACTATTGTAATAAAATTGTATATGCTGGGAGTTATAAAACATAAAAAATGAAGAATATGTTCAAGTTTAAAGTACTTAAGAAAAAGATACTAAAAGTGAAGTTATAATATTAAAGCATTCCATCAGTAAAATGTTGAGCAATACAAAAATAAAATGGAAATAATATACTATCTCACTCTAGTAAGAAGAGCTCTGGTGGCACAGTCTATAGGGAGTTGCACTGCGAACCCAAAGGTGATGTCTCTCAATTGGTTTAAGCCACCAGCAGCTCCGAGGCAGAAAAATAGGCACTTTCCCTTCCACTGTGATTCATAAACTCTGGAAACCCACTACAGGGTCAATTATGAGTTCTGACTTAAAGTCAATGAGTGAGTGAGTGAGTGAGTGAGTGAGTGAGTAATTCAGTGAACTAAAAATAATTAATTGACAATCAGCTATTTTTAAAAAAGTACCATACAATGAACAGTAGTAAAAGAAATACAAATAGTGCTGAAGATGTCAGTGAAAAACACAGCTATTAAAAAAGTAACATAATATCAACCCAGATGACTCAATATACAGGTATATTGTTGGAAGCACTCTCTTGTTTTGTCAAGAAATTTTGTAAGAGACCCAACTGGCCAACCACTTGAAATATAACCATATACTTAGCTGTTCCAAAAAAAGGTGATTCAACAGAATGCAAAAGTTCCTAAATAATATCATTGATATCACAAGCATAGAAGTAAAATCTTCCTGAGGATTTATTTAATAACAACAAGGTATAGCCAGAAATTCAAGCTGAATTCAGAAGAAGCCATAGAACAAAGGATTTTTCACCGTTATCAGTTGGTTCTTGGCTCAAAACAAGAGAAAACCAGAAAGATATTTACTTGTGTTTATTGACTATACATAATAAACTAAGTACAACTTTGAGAAGAATGAGAATTCCAGAACACTTTGTTGTACATGAAATAATAATAATAAGCAATAGTTCTAACAGAACAAGGGGATACTGTTTGATTTAAATCAGGAAAGGAGTGCATCAGGATTGTAGATACAATTTTACTATAGCTGCACTATATGAAAGAAGATGTCACATCACAAGGAAGATTGTCGACAATCAGATGGGTAGATGACACAATTTGGCTTGCTGAAAGTGAGGAAGATTTGGAGCATTTCCTAGGAAAAGCTACCATTCAGTATGGTTTACATTTTAACATAAATGAAGCATATTCATGACTGGATCAATAACCAACGTCATGAAACACACACACACAAAATGCACTGGGGAAATTGACTACAAAATATCTTTTAAAAATGTTAAAGAACAAAAAATCCACCAACCATGCTAAAAGGGCCTAAATCCTGCCATGGTATAATCAGTATCTTTATATGCTAAAATATTAAACCCTGAATAAGAGAGATTGAATAAGATTTGGTATCTTTTCATTTTGTCAGTGCTGGCTAAACAATAAAGAATAGTACTGCTAATTCAAAGGTACATATTTAGGGATCTCTGGTGGCCTAGTTGTCAGGAAGCTGCACTGAAATCCCAGAGGTATGTGGTTTGAATCTCCCAGATGCTGTGCTGGAGAAGAAGGGGCAATCTCCTCTTGTACCTACCAGATCCGATTTGATGATCCACACACACACACACACAAAAAAAAAAAAATACAATTTTGTTTTCAAAAGTACACACTTTTAATCCACACACTGTCTTGTGGGAGAAGGATTGGAAATCACCTCCTGTGCAATTTATTTCCTCTGAAAATCTGCTGGAAGGTCAAGTTTTGCCTACTTCTGACTCGATGATACACAATAACAACATCAACTTCCAGAAGTATGAATATTTCTGCCTCATAAGAAGTACAGTCAATTGCCTTAAAAAGGAAAGGTAGTGAGACTTGCTCTCACCTGTAACCAGGAATAATTAATCTGTGTAGAAGAAAATTATGCTTTGTGAATTGAAGGTTCAACAGAAAATTAAAACAATTTTTTAGATGAATCTAAACACAGTGGCCACAACAAAGGGCTCAAACACAAAAATGCTTATAAGAATTGTACAGGACCAGGTCGTGTTTTGTTCTTTTTTATATAGCATCACCATTACACAGAAATTATTCAATAGCACCTAAATAAAACATTAATTTTGTTATACTTAAGTTGAAGGTTACTTTATAACAAATGAAAATAATAGCAATTTATGTAGAAAATTCTGTTGCTTCTACAATGATGATAACCACACCTTGGAAAAATAACAGAAACAGTGTCAATAAGTTGCTGTGGGTTTGGATTGTTTGTATTTTTTTCTGAAGGGGGTAGATTTTTTCCAGCCTTCATACCTCTTTGATATTGAGGCTGTCAGTGTTTTTAAGAACATAAAACTCCAGGGAAAAGTGTATGTCAAACTGACATTGCTTTCACAAGAACTATATGATAGCATGTCCATTAGAAAAAATTGTAGTTTGGTGTATATTTAACTGGATGCAATAAAAATAAAACAACATAAACTTTTGGAGTCACTCAGACTAAAATTATATTTGAATTAAATTATGTAGAGTTATTAAACCCTGAACATTGCAAAACTATTAATGCATCAATTTCATCGCTGATAAAATACAGAAGGTACTCAATGTTTACCCATCAGACTAACCAAGAGAATAAAGATTAATATTTGTGCATATTTCCTGACACACTTTTCACAATAGTGGAATGGTATCAGGAAAACTGTGATACACCTAGAAATAAAGAAAACAATAGTACTCAATTGACCTTTGCTTTGGGAGTAATATGTTGATGGATATTATGTATCATCAATCCCCACAATTCTTTTCCTTAGCCAAGTCACCTTTATCTCTTTCCCAAATCAGTTTTCTAAGTCAGTCTTGAAAAAAGAAAAGAAAAAACCCAAGATATTGGCACAAAATGTTAAAAAGTAGAATTTTTCAAATAGCAGCTAGGTAAGAGCACATGTTTTGACCACTATGTTGTTGTTAGGTGCTGTCAAGTTAAGTATGATGCATAGTGACACCATTAGCATCACATCTGACCCTTGGCCAATTCTGTGCCATCCTCACACTTCATGACACATTTGAGCCCATTGCAGCAGTCACTATCTCAGTCTGGTTGAGGATCTTCTTCTCTACCTGGTCGAAGATCCTCTCCTTAACCAACCCTCTCTACCTTTCTGAGCATCACGTCTCTCTTCAAGAAACAGCTGGTCGTACCACTATGCCCAAAGTATGTGAGATGAAGCTTTATCATCTTTGCCTCCAAAGAACACTCTAACTGCATGTTTTCCAAGATATATCCCTGGAAAGGATGTCGTTGTTTCTTTGACACTTTATGGGATATTTAGTACTATTAGCCAACATAATAGCCCAAAGGCATCAATTCTTTTGTCATCCTTATTCATTGTCTAGCTCTCAGAAGCATAGCAAGTGATCAGAAAGACCATGGCCTGAATCAGATGCACTTTATTCCTCAAACGGACATAATTATTCCTCAATAATTTGGAGAGGTTTCTAACTACAGACTTTCCCAGTGCAATACATCTTCTGATTTACTGACTGCTGCTACCAAGGGTGTTGATTGTGGATCCAAGTAAGATGACGCTTTTGATAGTTTCATTCTTTTATCCACCTGTCATGATGTTGTCTATTAGTCCAGTGGTTAGGATTTTTGTTTTCTTGATGTTGAGATTCAATCCAATGTAAATTGCACACGAGGAGATTAACTGGCTTTCTCCGTTGGAGCAGCTGGTAGATTCTCATGCATTTTGAATTGGCACTTATTATTAGTCTAGCAGGGATCCTTATAATTTCATGTTGCTGTCTTTGTGTGTGCCCCAGAGCTGGAACTAACCCATAGCCGACCCTCCAGCAGGTTTTCAGAGTCAGTTACTTTCATGAGAGGAGATTGTTTCTCCTTCTCCCATGGAGCTGCTGATAGAGTCTAACCTCGTGCCTCCAGGATTGCAGCACAGCTTCTTGTCACTATGCCACCATTGTTCCCACTATAATATCACACAGGGACTAACTGTATACTCAGTCAATGGAATGTGAAACACTTTTGTATTTCTTCATAAGTAAGTAGGGAAGAACTGAGGGTCAGGCTGGCTGTACATCAGGAGAAGCTGTCCACATGCTAACTCAGTTAAAAAGAACAGGTGGAACAACAGCTGACTACAGACAGATAGGAAGAACAAGAAGACAGGAAAAGAGGGTGTAAAAGAATTTATAAGTTAAAATTCAAAGGTAAACCTAGTACTTACAACTAAGATAAAATCTGGAAATGTCAATGATAACAATAAAAAGAATGACAATTATTACTTTTAAATAATATTATATAAGTGTCTGACATGAAACAGAATACTTTAAGCTATCATATTACTATTTCTTCATTAAAAATTATTTTAAAATTAATTATTTATATAATAAATACTGATAACACTAAAAGAATATTATGTTTGAGATTATATAATCACCGAGGATAAAATAGATGTGTAACTTCTGTCTTATAGGAACATTTCCTTTTTGGGATGATATATTCGAACAAGTACTATTATCATCCCTCTCAAATTCTAAAGATATTCCTAAGTAGATTCTAAGATATCAATGACATATAGTCGCATTGCTTATACTGGAAAAACCTGTGACTCAAAATTTAGCAATCACTCTCTAGAATCTGCCTTCTTAATCAGTGGTTTTCAGACTACATTTAAATAAAAAACAACACCAAAAACAAACAAACAAAGCCAGTGACTAAAGAAAAACATTATTGGGCCCTCTTTCAATGAATCTGAGTCTAGGTCCAAAGAGGCTTTGTATTTCTAATAAATTTCCAAAGGATGCTAATGATACTGACATAGGGTCTGCACAGTGCAGGAGAGGAAGACCCTCAGACGAGATGGATTCAGTCACTGGGGTAATGGGGGTGGGCATGTCGGAGTCAATAAGATTGGCAAGGGATAGAGCAGGATTTGGAGCTGTTGTACATGGGGTCGTTATGAGTCACAGGTGAATCGACGGCACATAACAATAACAACAACAACTTAAAAACCACCGCTGTCCATTCCTTCTTGTGCACAAATACAGCATTTTAGTTCCATATATCTCAGTCATTTTTTTTAATTTTAGAAAATGAGTATGTTTTCTTCAAAGGGTTTGTAATTGTGCATAGTAAGTAATTAACAAGTGAACATAGCAACAGCAAAGTGTTGGTTGTTTTGAGAATAAAATAATATACAAAAACTGACCCTAATAAAAACTGGTCAGTAAATATCTAAAAGTAAATATTTACTAATTATTAGTCAATAGTTTTAGCAACATAATATTTAAATTAATGATGGTAAAAGTAGAAAAGCAGAAATCACCATGTCGTAAAATTTATTATTTTATTTCTGACTGATGTCCATAAGGTTATTGTGTGACCTTGACTAAACTGCAAAACCCTGGTTTAATGTCACCATTTCTTTCTGACTTTTAAGTAAGAAAAATCATATTATACACCACAACACAGGAAGGCTGAAAAGAATAACTAGTAAAATTATTTTATAGCACTTTGTGAAAATAGCAGGGTATATAAGAGCTAATAATAAATTTCACCTTCCTCAAAGAACATTGTAAAATTCTAATACATCAGCTGATTTACTGCTGAAGCTAAAGTGCTAAAGGTATAGACATTTTCCCACCCAGGAAAAAAGTAGTTAGGCTTTGTCTTTTAATGGGTGATATTGATATGATTAATAACAGTCTAGTTACCTACAACTTCGAAAATAAGTTATATTTCCTCACTTTCAAAAACATCGATTATATACTAAAAATATTGTGGCTAAAAAATACAAACATGAAAAGCCACTCACATGAAAAACAGACCACACACATTAAGAAATAAAAGAGGGGGGAGAAAAAGGGGTAGAGCAAAGGTATCAAATTGGAAATTTTTACAACTTTGAAAATATTCTTTTATATTTTTGAGAAAGCTGTTAACTATTTTAAGATGAGTGATACTTTATTAGTTTTTCTGAGCAATGAGGATTAGTCATATGAGCATATGAAACACTTAACTTTCAATAACAATAGCATTAAGGTAACACATGTCTTAAGTAGGAAGAGCATTATCTATTGTGGATAGTTTGAAACTCTTCTAGCTTATTGGGCTGGGCCTCAGATGTTACAGATTTTAATTCTCAAAGCCTACAAATACCACACTGATGCTACTGACTGTGTGGTCTGCGGCAAGTGAATTGTTTCTTTTGGCATTTAAGTATATCATTGATAATAATGGATAAAATTACATATACTTTCTACAAATAATTTCCTTCAAAATTTTTCTTAACCTACAAAAGTAAGTACATCCTATTGAGCATTTCAAATCTCTCTTATCATCATAGGGAGATCTTGTGACCTAGTTTGTAGGGAGTTACATTGTAAAGGACACATCTCTCTGGCAGTTTAAATTCAGTTTCTCCCTTGGAGAAAGGTGGACTGATCAAGAAAAATACAGACTTCCAGTCTGCCGAGAAAATTCTCTCAGATTTCGATTCTATAGGACCACTATATAGTCACGATATACTAGAAGGTATACTACTACAATCAACAACAATTTTTATATCTATAATTTGTCTATCTACCTACCTATAGTGTTGGAGCTCAAAATCTAAAGTACTTGGTTGGTCTGTGAAATGCTAATCTATGAAGTAGACGAGTCTATCTCATGCCATGGGTGCAGATTCAATTTGAGTTCTTTTCAGATCAATAACTATCATGAAGCTTTGCTCTCCGGAAAGAAAGAGTTTGAAACTAGATCGTCTCCACTACATCAGCTTTCTTTTTTTTATTTTTTTTTAATTTTTATTAAATTTTATTAGTTTTAATGAACATTTACTGAGATTTTGGGTTTTCATTCATTCATTCATTGTTGCACTGTTTTCTCCACCCTCATCCCCAGTTCGTTCTTCTTTCCCCCCCAAAGTCTGTTTTAATTGTCCAATTGCCACAATGCTTGTCAAAGCCAGTTCTGATTAATCTCCTTTGTCAGTGTGTCCCTTGCCATTCCCTATCACTCCTCCCTGAGAGAGACTTCACCCTGATTCATAAGGAAAAGGGGATGGCGTATTCTCTTAGCTACTTCCTACATCAGCTTTCTTATTGCCATCTGGTTGATTCTGACTTACAACAACCCCTCACAGTGCTTCCAAACATCTGAAGACTTTTTTGACTAGAAGATGACCACTAAACCCACTACCCTACCAGGACTACTGTTGTTATTAGGTGGTGCCTTCGAGTTAATGTTGTTTCACAGTGATCCTATGATTGACTATGTTCACAATTTTCTCTGTGCTCAAGACCATTGTTACAACCATCGTGTCAATCCATTTAATTGAGGATCTTTCTCTTCCAGTGACCTTGCACATTTCTGAGTATGATGCCCTCTTTCATCAAATGACCTCTCTGGACAACCTGCCAAAAGTGTGTGAAACAAAATTTCAAAATCTCTGCTTCTAAGCAACATTCCTACTGCACCACTTCAAGATTTCTTCTCATGTATCATTTATGCAGTCAATGGTACATTTAATATTCTTTGCTAAAACCACAATTCAAAAGCATGAATTCATTTTAAGTTTTGTATTAATTGTCCCACTTTCACATGTACACCTTAGTCTGGTATTCTGTTTCCAGGGCAAAAGGCATGGCTGTAACTTAAGTCAGTCAGAAGATGTAGAAACCTTTCTTTATTAATGACAATAGGACTTCAGGCTGAATAAATCAAATGTCTCCTCCATTGCCTGAGAGAGTAACATCTGAATTAACCACAGTGTAAAATAGCCAGGGATAATTAATTACATGCTTTGAGTCAATCCTCATTCCCTTCCAATTCAAGTGCAGATGGTTTTCTAAATGCTTTTACAAAGGAAATTATGGAGATGCCCTTCATTTTTTAAAGATCTCCAATGGCTTATCATTATTTTTATAAGTTTTATAATAGAAACTTTGGTAAGCTAAAGTTGTTTTACACAGCACTCTCACTCACCATCCATTGCATTTTTTATTCAAATGTATTTTTATACCTGCCTTATAACAAATCTTATTTTACTTCCATCGAGTTTGTGTATGAAAGATATTTTCTATAAAAGAATGCATCCAAGTAGAAGAAATGGCAGAATAAACTAATAACCTTATTTGAAATATAACTTTATATACATTTAACGGTCCCTGACTTCCAAAGATTTTTCCATCGTAAAGTTGGTGAGTGAGTCTGTTTCTGAAGAGGAAAAAATTAAATCTATGAGAATATAATAACATGGGACTGAGAATATTATTTTGGATTTGAGAAATCTTTATAAATTCCATCATTAATTTTAGTTTCAATGTAATCTGACTTGCTTCTTGAGTTTATTTCTTTATTGATGATATATATTTAATATACTTTATCTATTAATTCATATTAATATGAATATGATATTAATTAATAAGAAATATGGAAATCAATGAGAACGTAAAGAAATATAAAATATCAATAAGCATAGAAAAGAAATTAAAATTACCTGTAATTAATGAATATGCTAACTGTTTAAGGAAAGGTAGATACTCTTAGGTATGGCAGGAAATTAAGATATCATTTATAAACATTTACATAAAAAACAAAGGACAAAGAAAAAATCTGAAGGAGTAATTGAGGTTCATTGATGAATGTGTTATGCTAAAATTGAGTATAAATCCTCAACTGAATGTACATTCCCCTAAAATAAAAAATCAAACTTTTGAAATCCTGTTAATATGGAGATAAATAGAGCTAGGTAAGACAAGTCTTCAAGTCTAAACCAACCCGTAGCTTACCATCCAGTGGGTTTCAGAAATAGTTTATCCCACCAGACGAGGCTGCCAATATTTCTCCTGCCAATGCAATTCCTTTTGAATATCTGACATAAATAAAGCTACAATTTACAAGTATTGGACATGATGGCTGTATTGTACAGTAGTAAAATGCACCGTAGTTTTACATCAAAACAAATGCAGCCATTGTATACTTTTTGCCAACTACACTTACATCCTAAAAATAATTTTAGAAACACATTCTGGTAATTTTTCCAAATATGGTTATGAAAACAGCTTAAAGAGAAGACCTGCTTAGGGGGAAAAGGTGCATTATTTGACTAAAAAAGATGGTATTTGTAGGGATCCAATTGGTCTAGGTTCAAATCCTAAAGGTTTGCTTAACAGCTATGTAACTGTGGAAAAATGACTACATGTCAAGAGTTTTTTAATTGATAAAGAGGAATTACTTATAATACCTTTTCATGTTGCTGTTGTGGGCTGTTGAGTCAGAACAGACTTAGCTGACCCTCCAGTGGGTAACCAGAGGCAGCAAATCACACAGGAGGTGAATACACAACCTTCTCTTCCTCTGCAGCAGCTGCTGGATTTGAACTACGTGCCTTTGGGATTCCAGCACAGCCTCTTATCAGTATGCCAACAAAATGAGTTCATATTTTATCACTACACGAGGCTGGAGTATTTTCTTCACAGCACCGCAAGTCTCTGGAGTACCTTGGTAGTAATGTTATTCATGAGACAGGATGAAGTCGCTCTCAAATATAAAGAGAGTCAGTTATCTTCGCAACATTCTCAGATTAGAGAATACCAAAGGAACAGCTAGCTCAAAACCAGGAAACTCCAAACTGGGAAATAAAAATTAGCATGTTAAATATTCTCTCTGGAATTTCTTCTCACTACCATCTTCCATTAAAGTCAGAGATTTTGACATGGAGAAGGTGAGGGCAAGAGGAAAAAAATATTCAAATATCCAGCCAGTTAGAATTCACTGCACAAATTTTTTACCTAGAACTAACTAGGTGTCATGATGATCGCATGACTAAAGAAAGAAGATTCTATTTACACTCTCCCTTCTGCAGTGGAGTCACTATACTTTTTTCTAAAATAATAACACTAGTTTTGGGGAAATATAACTGTGAATGAAAGATTATATGCACTTAAAAGAAAGAAAAGATTTTGTTGTGTTTTCCACCTACCACACTTTAACTTTGGAAATGATTTTACACTGGAGAAATGGTAATGCTAGCAATATTCAGCTATAATAAAATAATATTACGGACATAGTCTCTTTTTTGCAAATGTTGGAATCAATGTCAAAAGCTGCATTAGTATTATTTAAAAATCTATTATTGTTGTTATGTGATTTCAACTCAGAATTGATTCATAGCTGATCCTTCAATAGGTTTTTTTT
>NW_006399886.1:2674656-2687182 GCF_000299155.1 Elephantulus edwardii | reverse complement strand
ATCTGAGCCATCTGCCTTTGGGCTGGGAGCACAATTTCTTACTCACTATGCTACCAGAGCTCCCTAAAAGCAAGCTAAACGTCTGGAGTCCTGATGAAATAGAGAGCTGAACAGAGATTTTAGGTGGAAGCAAATATTTTCTGAAGAAAAAAATTTAAAAAATACAAACAAAAAGAAAGACAAAGAGCAAGTTGCATGACAGACCAGGGAATGAATTTTATTTCTAAATGTACCTGAATGAGTGTGTAGATGCTAAAATGATGGAATGAAATAATTTTAAAATGTAAATTAGCTTTTTAATCCGTTTTTTTCTTTCCCCCCTTTTTTATTAATTTTAATGAAAATTTACAGAGACTGGATTTCCATTCATTCATTGTTGCACTTTTCTCCCTGCCCACCCCGTAAATTAGCTTTATCAGAATTTTTTAAAAGCAATCTACAGAGCTTCTGAAGACTGACTCTGATAACAAAGGACATGACTAGCTTCAGGTGTCATTTTATCATCCACAGACAAACCTGACTGAATCAAATGGCATGGTAAGAAGAGCAAACTCATATTGTGTGCCTCACAGCCTTTGTTGAAATAAAACTCCACATAAGAAGATGTGCAAAGAATGGATGACAGCAGGGCACCTTAACAGCTGCTATGTACTGAGCAATGCAGGGCAGCCACAAAGATTTCAGTGGAAGCGCTGCAGAAACCCACAGAGTCATAACAGGAAACAATGAGAAAGAGCAGCCGTTCATAAAACAGCCTGGTGTGGAAGCCTTAGCACAGAGCGAGCCTGTGGTTGTGAGCAGAGCAAAAGGGCAATGAAAGAAGTGATGCTCTTGTCTTTCAGAAGTCCTTGCAGAAGCAAAATAAAGAATACTAGTTATTTGATTCTTGCAGAGCTTTTAATGAAACTTTCACCCAACTAGTTATCAAAAGCACTTTAATCAAGTAATTCCTATTAAAGAAGCTTCCATAGTTTAAATGGTAGATTGGCAATTAACTAAATATAAATTCAATGACAAGACTCCCAACTAACCACTTGGTGACATCTATAAAAAAAAATAAAGATCTTTGCCATGGTTTGGCTTTTATTCAAGTCAGAATGATAGACAAAAATACAGCAAACATAAAGGTTAAAATAAAATAGATTATAAATGCAATGAAAAATCATTATGTAGAACAGGTATAAATTTGAGATGCGAGGGGAGAGACTGTATGGCTTCTTTACAGTCTGAAGTATATTTTTTAAAAATCATTTTTAAAGTACATAAAAATATCAATCATAAAAAGTCCTTTTACATAAATATTTCTTAAGATACAGAAGTATTTTTTTCTTATGTTTCTGATCTAAAAACACTTAATAGTCAATTGTTGTATTATAGTAAACATTTTTCCATTGGCTTAAAGTTATAAAACAGTTGGAAATTTAGAGAATACTCACATATGCTTTCCTATCACACATCAAAACAGTTGGAAATTTTAAGGAATAATTACACAAACATTTTCCTCTCACTTATCATGACAACTCAGTATCTTCACTGGGTTTGAATACCTGGCTTTATCTAGAATATGGGAGAAACTATCTTAAAAATACAATTTATAATTATGAATGCAAAAACAGAAAAAGTCCTCTTTTCCTAGCATTCTCTTTCACCTCACACCACATTGACAATAAAATTGAGCAATCCAATAACATTATTGAAAGAGCAAAATTATTGACTGGTGTTTAACATGTCTTCTCTACCAGAAGTTCTTTAGTAGTCCAGAATTAGGCTCTCTGGCCTTTGCCAAGAGTTAATGTCTCCATTTCTACCGATCATTTGTAACTAAGGAACTAAATAACCTCATTGCCATTGAGTTAGAATCAACTCATAGCTGTCCCTCCAGCAAGTTTTTGATGGCTTTCAATTACATGAATAGAATTGGACCACCTTTCTCCCATCAAGCAGTTCATGGATTTGAATGACCTGTCTGTGGACTGGCAGCACAACTCCTTACCTACTAGACCACAGATCTCCCCTTTATAAGATATATTTTTAAATGTAGAGTTTATACTAGAGAACAAAGTAAGTCTATATAGAGATCATGTTACACAGAAAATTTTAAGTTATCACAGTACAAAACTACAGGACTCATAGCTTTATAGATAGATTTAATTTGACCCTTATTAGTCAGAGAGACTGTATCAGCACAAAGGAAAAGGATATTAATCATGGAAAAATATTCTCTATAGAAATAATACTGATAAAAATATTTTCTGTTAAATATTATCTTCTACCATAAATTTAAAGTGAGGTCTAATGTTGTAGTCTGTAGGAGGTTGTGCTGTATTGCTAACTCAAAGGCTTGTTTTTTTAACCTAAAGTGAGGTGTGATTAGTCAAGGTTTGGTTAGAAAAGAGGAACAGCCTCTTTGGCTATTCAAAGCTACTAGAAGTAACAAGAGAGAACGATGGGCAATCCACGTTCACACAGTTTATAGACTATGACATTTACTAGTGTCACTTATGAGTCAATTTTGATTCAACAGCCAAGAATTTTCAGAATTAATACCAGTTTGTAACTGTTGTTATTGTCATAATGCACAGACAAGTCAACTGCAACTCATTTCAGCATTTAATAAACATTTATAAAACTGTATAGTGTTACTATGAACAAGTATCTTCTGAATGTATCACTTTAATGAAGAAAAATGTGTAGACTCAAAGGGCTAAAGTGAAAGTATAATTTATCATTTTCTTGTACTATTTTCTATCAAATTCTAAAGGAAACAGATTAATTATTTGATAATATTTATCAGAACTCTAAAAATGTAAACTTTTTGTAATTCTGGAGTATATTTAAAATAAAAGGAAAGCAATTATTTCAGCTTTCGAAGTGTAAGATTGTCATGTTAACACAGCACATATTTTTACTATGGCTAAGGGAAAATATGAATTTTCATCTTATTATTATTCTTTTAGCACTGATGATTTAGTGGCAAGGAATGTTCTCCTAACATAATGGCATCACCACAGTTTGAGTCTACCAGAAGCTCCACAACAGAAAGATGGGTAATCTACTTTTACACAACTTAGTGTCTCTGAAAAATTGTGGCGGGTCAGCTATGTACCAGTTGGTACATACTTGGTGGTACATAACATCTAGAAGCACAAATTATGTAATTTTTAAAAATATTTTCTTAATTTTGAGGGGTTTTTGTTTGTTTGTTTGTTTGTTTTTTTACTATAAATTTCCCTGGTGATTAGTTTCAGGTTTTTAAGCTTAACAACAACAACAAAAAGTTGGTATTTAAGAAAATTTACCAACATCTCTATATCTTGATCCTATTTTTTTAAAAAAGTAATATCTTAAGAATTATACATTTCTAGGAACTTAATATATCTTCATCTATGTAAGTATTCCTTTCTAATAAATTCAAGTCTGCCCTTTAAAGCTAAGGTATAATACATCTCTTCAGAGAGGCTAAGGGAATCTTGAAGAGTCCTTTAATGATTAAAGGCAGCACTAATCCAGGCATGTTCGTGAGAACCTTCTTGAATTTTAAAAGCAAGCATAACTTTGAGGTGAGAAAGAAGGGATAGACAGAGTGTAAATTATGTGTATCTTTCAATCTTGTAAATCCATTATTTTCAAAGAAAACCTCACGAGTTCCCCCAAATATAAATGTATTATATCAATTTCAGTCATGTACTTAAGGGATTTTTTTTAACCTAAAGTGAGGTATGGTTAGTCACTAGAAAAAGAGGGAATATTATAGCATATAATTTACAGTTATTAAGAGGGGAAACTTTGCTTTTCTTCTTTTTAATGTAAGCCAGTAACTCCTGCTGGGATCAGAAGTATCATTTGCAGAACTCTTTTAACCAGAGTTTCACCTCTCCACTTGTCAATGCATAAATCTTATTCTATTGCTTGAAATAACTAAATGACATCTGGCAATAGGGAATGACCTGGAAAAGGGGCAGGATGGAATAAAGTGTGTACAGGGTAAACAAGGTTAGAGAAAATAGATTAATGTTTTAAAGAAGTTATTTTTATCTTCTATAGTATTAAAGGGATACATGTGTATAACATATAATAATGTCAAGTATTATTAATACACATGATATCTCTATTATCTATATATATATCTAATATTTATCATCTATCTAAACACACACATATTTGCTTTAAGAGAAATATACCTATAACCAGAGCATTTTTACCCACCATAATTTAGGATTCCTGAACAGGACATCTCTAAGAATTGAGATTTATAGTGTAACTCATTATTTTTTTTTCCTTTAGCCTTTCTGGCGTGTTAGACTTGGTGTCACACTATTCTCATCCATATATTCTTAATTTTTTTTCATATATTCTTAATTTTAAAACACATGGACATAAATGACATAGAAAATAGAGCTATTTTCTATTAAATGGAATGTGTAACAATAACAATGAATTTTAAAACTTTTTTCATCCACATACAGCTTCTAGTAACATATTCATGAAATAGAGCAAGACACGTCAATAGTTTAAAATTTTTATTCTTAACATAAATTTTCAAAAAAATAAGATCATTATAAAGTAAAATCATAATTCATATTGTTTTTGAATTTTATTTACTTATTAGGTTCATATCACCCATATCTGGGGTAAACTAATTTGGAATAAGATTATTCAAAATATATATAGCACATTTGTTGTTGATGATGATTGCCTTCTGTCGAGCACGACTCATAGCGACTCCTTGAAAAAAAGGCCTGAAGCCCCTCGACAACTATCGACATTTATCCGGAGGCATGTCATTTAGGAGGTGGATGCCAATCCTGCTTCCATACCTGTCATAGTATGCTATTGTTGTTATGTGCCATTGAATTGCCTGCGATGTACAACAGCTCTGAACCCTTCCCTGTCCTGAGTCAGTCTCATAATTTCAACACATCAACCCCCATTGCCCTAGTTAGCGTATCAATCCATCTCAACCGGGATCTCTCTCTCCTGCACTGTCAATTCACCCTTCCAAGCAAGATGTCGTTCTCCAAGGATCGGTATCTCCTGGCTACATGGCCAGAGTAAGTGAGATCGACCTTCGAAATGCTAGCCTCCAAGGAGAGATTTGGTCTTACCCTCTCAAAGACAGACCTATTTGTTTTCTATGCAGTCATAAAACTTAATAACCATCACATAGAATTCCTAATATTTACATATCATATATTTGCTTTACTCTAAGAACCACCCAAAACAGAAGTTAAAAAAAAATCAACTTGGAACCCACTCACTGCTAACCTATCTGTGGGTTTCTAAAGACTAAAATTCCCAGGAGGATATTTCCCATTTCTTTTCATGCAACTGCGAAGTTATAATTTCAAATTCTTCATAACTATGCCTCCAGAGCTTCCCAGTAGTTTTGCTAGTATGATCAAATTATTACTTTGATTGAAATAGGGAAAATTTTACAAGGAATCATAGTATTAGTTTTCTTCTTTAAATAAAAATCTAAAATATACTTGAAAAATAAGAAAATATTTCTGAAAAGAAATAATTTCCACTTAAATTGGCAGAGTGCTTAGTTTGTCTTTGGCTGTTTTTGTTTTCTCCTGATGTTTTTAATCTGGGAGGTTATGATTTAAAATATTTTTGACACAAATATTCCATAGGTTTCACTACTGAGTTGTGAAGACTTCTGAATTTTAAAAGCCAGAGCATTATTATGCATGATTCAGTATGACTAACTGCTTTTATCTGAGGCTAAACTCTGTTTCACAGTCTCAGACAACTAATTCCTTAGCTAATGGTTCTAGCAGGTTCATGAAATATCATTTCTAATATTCCCTACCTATGAAACCTCATGAGAGAGTCGCAAATTTACTTGAATGGACATGACTGATCTTTGTTGTCATGTTTAGGATCTTATAAAAAGATATCAGCTAGTATAAGCCGGGAGAAATTTTACTAAGTTATAGAAATCACTTGTAGTATCACATAGAAGTAGTATTGGAGATCAAATACTGAGGAAAGATAGTAGATATTTTAAAACCAAGACTATTCAAAGAAAGAGCAGTAGAGGAAAACTTATTTACTGGCAGGGATGAGACAGTATTGGGTATTTTAAGTAAACTTCAACATATTTAGTATCTGTGATTTGATGAATTCTGAGTAAAGAGATTTCCAGTTTGAATGAAATAATAAATCAATGTGGAATAATAGGTGGAGTAAGATCTGAGGATAATTGAGAACAGATTCTTGAACAGGATTATAAGGTGTTTGATAGGCTATAGAAAATCCTGCAGAATAGAGCAAGAGAGTAAAATGACAATATCAACAAATTGGAATTTGTAGTTCTTTATAGGCAAGATGAAGAGACAGGAAATGAGGGGGCCCAGGGAGGGGTAAAGCAAAACACAATCTGGAGACTATTCTAGGGAGTTGTGTTAATAATCCACAGGCGGCACCTCTAGTGGTTTGAATTCACCAGCAGTACCTTTGCGGTAAGATGGACCACCACTTATTTGATTGATAGTCTCAGAAAATTACTGGAGGGTCAGCTCTTTGTCAGTCCCAGCTTGATGGCAGTGAGAATGAATATGTTAATCTATATGAGAATAACTGAGGCTCTAAAGTCAGGTAATAAATCGATAGAAAAAAAAATAAAATAGTAAACATGAGGGAAGAAATCAAGTAAGAAACATAGGAGGAAAGTGAATTGGTAAATAGTTCATGATTTCAAACAAAAGATCATTCTTAAAAAAGAAAAGAAGCCTATGGGGTTACTTTCTTAGTAAAATATTAACTGTGGTTTTGTATTAAAAAAATCAACATTCATAGTTCTAAAATAGACTGACAATCCTGGTTAAATTATTTGCTATGAGAAATGTGTAGGTTCAATGTACAGACCTTAAAAAATTGGAATGGACTAAGTAGAAATGAGCTGTAGTAGCTTAGTGATATAGACTTGTGCTGCCAACCTAAAGGCCCTTGGTTCAAATCCACTAGCTACTCCACTGAAGAAAGAAGGGTCATTTCCTCCCATGTGATTTACTGACTCTGAAAACCTATTGGATGAGCAGTTATGAGTTGATTCTGATTCAAAGTAGTGTTTGATACGTGCTATAAGTATCACCCATGAAGAATGTGAAAGGTGTTTACAAAGACATAGGAGAAAGAAAAGACCAAGATGGAAGAGACTGAATACTGAACTGGAACACTGAAATATCAAAGCAAAGAGTAGACATAAGAAGTTAAGGAGATGAACAAAAGATTTCAAAGGGCAGATCAGGAAGCTAAAGTAAAGTATTATAATTAAATGTGAAAAGAGCTGGAGTCAGAAAATTAAAAGGGACACAGTTGCTCAGCATTTCTTAATATGAAGTAACTGAAGCATAGATTCAAGGCTTGAGTTGCAGTAAATAAGGATACAACGAAGAGAGTATTGAATGACTCAGGAGGCATCAAAAGAAGATGGAAGAATACATGCAGTCACTATACCAAAAAAAGTTGGCTGACAAAGAAGAATTTCATTAAACAGCATATGCTCAAGAGGCAATGGTGATGAAGGGAGAAGTTGAAGCTACCCTGAAAGATTGGAAAAAAAAAAAAAAACCAAGGAAATCCCCAGGAATTGATGACATAACAATTGACATATTTCAACAAACAATTGCTGCCCTGGACATGCCCATCAAGTTGTGCCAAGAAATCTCGAGGACAACTAATTGGCCTACTCATTGTAAGAGATCTATATTTATTCCAATGGTAGGCAATCCAACAAGAATGTAGCAATTATTGAACAGTATCTTTAATATTTAATAACTCGTTCAGGAAGCATGGAATTATGAGGAGGAATATGGCATCAGGATTGGAGGAAGATTCATCAACAACCTATGTTATACAGATGACGCAACCTTGTTTGCCGAAACTGAAGGAGACCTGAAGTGCCTGGTGAAGAAGGTCAAGGACTAGTCTTCAATACGGATCGAAGCTCAACATCAAGAAGACAAAGACTCGCACCAATGGGCCAATTGGCAGTACCATGATAGAGGGAGAAATCAATAAAAATGTAAGGAAGAATTAAAGACATATACCAATAGTAAAATGCGAAGGAAATGTGAAGAGTAAAGAAGATAACCTTTAAGCATCTGTTTTCACCAAGATTCTGCACTTTCCACTTTTCACAGTTTCTGTGATCACATTGTTGAATATGAAAGTTGACAGGTATCCAGTGACTCTGAAGAAGAAAGCACTGGTAGACTGCTTCCATAAAAATTATGGTCATGAAATCTGTTCCTGTTGTGTTGAATCCTCACTGTGATCCTTTATCTATTTTATGGTGCTTTAAATCTTTACTGGTGAAGACTGTTCCTCTTGCTCCTGTAATTAGCTGGTGGGTTCAAACTCCATGTTCTGTTAACAGTCCGATACATTAAGCATTAAGGCTCTTTTAGATAATAAAGGAGTCTAAATTACTCAGGAATTGCAAGAAACCTTTTCAGATCCAAAGGCAAAACTAGTATATTACCTCACACCTATTCTGGGAGATCTTTGGTACTAATAAAGGAGGCTTATTTATCTTTACGATCTTTCTTATTCTCTAGAAAGACTACTATAACAGAGCAAAGACTCCATAATATTAATGACCAGTATTAAATAACTCTATTAAAAGATTCAGCCAAAAATAGCTACTTGTTTTTGCTTTTCTTGACATAGAAGGCCATTTCATTTTTCTCTTTGCCTCTCTGTCTCAATAAAAATGAAATGTCTTTCTGGTGATGTTTATTATTTTTTTTCATATTTGCAGCATCAGTCATACGTATGATACACTGAGAATCAGGAAGAAATTCTAAGAACTTCAGTTTTAGATGATCTAACACAAAAATATGTTGTTGTAAAAAAATTAAAAAGCATTAGCTCCTGATGATTTCAAAGGTAATAAAGGGGGAAGAGTAATATATTTAAATATATTTAATAAGAAATTAGCAACATAATTCTGAGGAAATTCCAAATGCTGATTACTACAATGCATAGTTCACTTTTTAACTTTAGTTCAAATAGCCTGCCCGAGAAAAATGGTTGAAAGTATACCCACCATATTACCTAAAGTTCAAGGTGGCAATTGTGATCCAGTATATTCATATATACAATAATTGAACATCACTGCCTATGGACATGATAGCCATACAGGTTCTTTGATACAAGCTGCTAGGAGGGTCAAAGCAATAAGCCAACAGGGGACAAGACTTATTCGATAGAGGATCATGGTACAGAGAACTACGTCCTATATTACACTAAATTGATGCAGAGACCATTACAATGCCACACTTGTCTTCCAAACAAATAACTTTTAAGCTTTAAAGTTACACTAAAATAATTATTTGACATTTTATTTCCACCTCAAAATTAAAGCATATAAAAATTCATTTATCATTCAATGACTAGGAAGAGTGTATTTCATAAAATAAATTTTTAAAACTAATATTTTAGTGCCTAAACTCTTATTTTCCTTAGTATAAATACATTTTACTTAACGATTTTGCTATTGGATTCAAATTAAAAATAATCATGGGAGATTTTACAGTGTTATGCTTGTTGTTTGTGCTACAATCTTCAGAATAGTATAATCTAAAAAGCAAAATGTGTAGAAAAAAAAACAATCCCGCATCATATAGCGAAGACATCTCAACCATTCAGAGCGATTCAGTAAAGAGTCAGTATTTCTATGGTTTAAATTGAAAATATCAGAGTCACACAGCACTAGAACAAAGAAAGGAAAAATCAGGATTCTAGCCTGTTACTTAAGTGTAAGACTTTTTGCCAGTACCCAACTGCAGTTCTGATTTATTCTCCAGAGATACTCCAATAATCTTATATATTACAGCAGTTTAAATGAACCTTATTATACACTTGCTTTTACATAATCTGCAAGGAATTAGAAAAAACTGTTCTTTTACCATTTGACATGCTTCACTAAAGACTCTTTATCCTAAACCAAAATGCATTTAAGCACTGAGAGCTAGTAGTCTGACTACACAGACATCTGCATGGGCTCCAGATGATCCTGAACTCTCAGATTTAATTCACACTTTCCTGAAGGTGTTACAGATTAATCTTGTTTAGGAAGGTAGGATTTTTCACAATTACAGGATTCAACTGGATTATTATATTTGTTATGTCTCTCCAGACAGTCGAAAAAGAAACTTTTAATTTTGTTTTGATAAACTCGGGGTGAAAATAACCTCATGGTATATGTAGAAATGATTTCCTTATAATTTCTCTTTAGCCCTTTAATATATATAAAAATTAATTCAATTTTACAAGTTTTAAGTATTTTATGCACTTGAAGATAGCGTAACACTTTGCAATGAAATGACATCAAAGAAAAGTAGAAGACACACATGTAAATTTCTACTCTTTCAATCCAAATGCTGTTATTCTCTATGTGGATACCCAATAATTTATCTGTCTTCCTTATTAGTTTACTTATTTCCTAAATAGAAAGTTATAATGTATGACTAAAGTTGTGATGTGACTCAGGGTTGTGTTTGTTTTTTTTTTTAAGAAAAGAAAAATAACAGAGTTCAAATATGTACTAGTTTTTACTAGGGTTGGGATGCTTTGTGCTATTTTTTTTCTTATTTTTTTTTTTTATGTTTAGAGGTAATGAAAGAGAGTAATTGAAAACAATACAGACCCTGCTATTTTGGACGAGTTATTCTTAGTTTAATTATTTTTTTTGAGAAAGTCCCAAATTTTGCTTTTCTGTATTCTTCTTTAATAATTCAGGTTGACTGGAGTGACATTGAGTGATGGGAGTAAACTATTCAAGTGAAGGTTAACTACAATTGAACTTTGCCCGAAACAATCTGCTCAACTTTATTTTCTTAAGAAATGTGTCACTTCACTTCCAAAACTAAACGCTCAAAACACTAGTTAGACTTGAAAAAAATTTAAAAGGCAATACCTCCTACATTAGAATTTAACAGTGCTGGGAATAGTTAAAAAATGTTCACACCATATGCACTAAGAAAAGTCCTTATCAACACTACTCAGAAAAGATTGATTTTAAATACTAGAGACTCTGACAATTATACTGGAGCGCAGAGAAGCCAAAGCACAAGGAAGAATTCAAGATACTAAAGAGTTGAATAGAAGATTTCAAAAGGCAGCACGGGATGACAAAGCAAAATATTACAATGAAATGTGCAGGGAGTTGGAGTCAGAAAAATCAAAAGGGCCGAACTCGTTCAACATTTCTTAAGCACAAGGAACTGAAAATAAATAAAACCTCAAGTTGCTATAATCAAGGATGCTTTGAGCAGAATATTAAATGATCCAGGAAGTATTAAAGGAAGATGGAAAGAATATTCTGAGTCACAGTATCGATAGGAATTGGCAGACACAGAAGAATTCTATGAAACAACATAAGAGCAAGAGCCTATGGTGATGAAAGAAGAAGTTCAGGCTGCTTTGAAGGAAATGGCAAAAATAAGGCCCCAGGAATAGATAGTATACCAATTGACATATTTCAGCTAACAGATGCTGCCCTGAACGTGCTCACCCAGATGTGCCAAAATATCTGGAGAATAACCACTTGACCAACTGACTGGAAGAGATCTATATTTGTTCCCATCCCAAAGAAAGGTGACCCAACAGAGCGTGGAAACTATAGAAAAATCTCGTTGATTTCACATGCAAGCAAGATTCTACTGAAGATTATCCAAAAATGACTGGAACAGCACATCAGCAGAGAACTTCCAGAAGTCCAGGCTGAGTTTAGAAGGGGTCGTGGTACTAGGAATATTGTAGCTGATGATAGATGGATCTTAGCTGAAAGGAGGGAATACCAGTAGAATGTCTATCTGTGTTTCATGGACTATGCAAAGGCATTTCACTGTGTGGATCAGAACAAACTGTGGCTGACTCTAAGAAGAATGGGAATCCCAGAACCCTTGATCATTCTAATGCGAAACCTATACTTGGACCAGGAGGCAGTCATCAGAACAAAGAAAGGGAACACTGCATGGTTCAAAATTGGGAAGGGTGTACGCCAGGTGTGCATCCTATCTCCATACCTTTTCAACCTGTATGAAAAACAGATTATCCAGGAAGTTGGGCTCTATGAGGAGAAATGAGGGGTCAAGATTGGTGGAAGATCTATCAACAATTGGCATTATGCAGATGACACAACCCTGCTTGCTGAAACAGAGAAGGACTTGTAGCACTTGCTGCAGAGGGTCAAGGACTGCAGCCTCTAATAAGGATTGAGGCTCAATGTCAAGAAGACAAAGATTCTCACTCCTAGGCCCAATGGCAGCATCAGGATGGATGGTGAAGAGATTGAGATTGTTCACAGCTTTAGTTTGCTTGGCTCCACAGTCAACATTCTTGGCACCTGTAACCAGGAAATTAAAAGACGTATTGCCATGGGAAAGTCGGCTGTTAGGGACCTCTCCAAAGTACTGAAGAGCAATGGTGTCTCTCTGGAGACGAAGGTGCATCTGATAGAGGCCATGGTCTTTGCAATCACTTGTTATGCATCAGAGAGTTGGACAATGAC
>NW_006399886.1:2671903-2673968 GCF_000299155.1 Elephantulus edwardii | reverse complement strand
TATATTTTTATATCACTCTATTTTTATAAAATATCAAGCAAATATTACTTTGCTTGATTAAAGTTTAAATACATAAGCAAAGCAAATAAAAGATGTAACCAAATCACAAACATTCCTTATGATTTCTTAAAAAGAAACATTTTGAGAAATCTAGTAATATTAACTTCAAAGCCATTTTGGTTAAAATCTATCGTTATGAAATAATTCCCTCCTTAATTTTTCAGTAGTAAATATTACATTAAAATAAATATAATACTGTAAAATGTACATGATTGTAATTTTTTTCTCAGACTAGTCAAATCCCTACTTAAACCACAGCATTTTATTAGTGAAATATTATACTTTTTACAATTTTGTTGTTAGATAGACATTAGTACAAGAGAAACTAATAAAGAGGGATAATATTTTTTCCTTAAATGGGATTTATTGTACATTTTATTTAAATAAAAAAAGAGATTGCTAATGTATGAAATTATAAGTAATGAGATAACCTTTTTTGGAGTGAGAATATGTTGTCTATTATTTTGCCAAATAACCCTGATGAATGTGGCTGGGAATTACTGCTAACAAATGATCCACTAGTGGCTTCACAGGGAAAAGGAACAGTCTTTGTCTCCCAAAAAACTTAACAGTTTTGAAACTGTATGAGATAGCTCTTCTCTCATTGAAAGTTGCTATGAGATGAAATGGATTGACTCAACCACAAGGTAACTCAATGGTAAAAATTGGCTTGGGTGAGTGTTTTATTTCAATCTATGCAAAAGACTTAATATTCCCTACCCACTAAAAAAAATGCAAGGCTTTCATTAGTTATAAAATACAAAGTATAAGCTTTTTTACAGGGGAAATGCATTGCAGAAGACAATTTTACATTTTTTTCCAATTGAACGTTAGAGAAATTGCTCATGTTCATGATATTTTCATTAATATAGCTTTAATTTTTAAATAATTGGGAACATTAGTATCAGTGTATGCCTCCTAACAAATGGTTGCTATTATTTCTAACAGGAATAGTCTATGGATTTTAACGTGTATCGGGAATGGTGTCTCAGTAGAATTACAATTCTTGACTTGAAACTGCTTTCAAAATCATCAGCTCATATTGCAGCATTTGTAGCAATTAGATGAAGGCATTCTTCTTCATACTTTGAATTGGATTCCTAACTCTGCCAACTATGCATTTCCTTCCATATTCTCATTGATTGGAAAGTGTCTTAAAAGAATCAACCTAGGTCTGAAATCAACATTTGTTGCACTAAAGGATATAACTTAATCTTGTTTACTGAAACAGAGAAGTATAATTTTATTTACCCAAACCATCAATGGGTGGTTAGGATTTGAAATGTATAATTTCACACAATGTCTCATTTGCCTTGTTTCTGTAGAAAAGGGGGAAAATATTCAAACCTTAGAGGAAATATTTAATTGGCTTCAGGATATATATTTTTTCCTTGTATTTTGCTTGTGTTGAAAGGAATAATGAACTATTTAGATGAGAAACAGAATGTTTATTGTTGCATCTAAGAAGCACTGTAGTTGCATTTCCTCTAAGACTGATTGATTTGTTCTTTTGGCAGTGCAAGCGATCTTCAATATTCTTTGCTGACATCACAATTCAAAGACATCAATTATTCTTCTGTCTTCCTTAGTCATTGTCTAATTTCCACATGCATACAGAGCTATAGAAAATGCCTTACCTGGGACAGAGTATTGTAGTCTTTAATATTCTTGCTCTTTTAGCACTTTAACATGATTCTTGACAGCATATTTTCCTGTTGCAACCCCTTTTCTTTCTTACCTGTTGCCATGGTAGGTGTTGGCTGTGGATTGAAGTAAATGAAATCATTGACAGCTCCAATCTTTTCTCCATCTAATATGATGCTGTTTCTTATTGAAGCAATTGTCAGAACTTTAATTTTCTTTATGCTGTGATCCAAATTGTAGGTAATAATCTTGATCTTCATCAATAAATTCTTATTACAGTACGTATTGATTGTTGTTGTTATGTGCTGTCAAGTCGCTTGTGACTCATAGCGACCCTATGTACAACAGCCCTAAACTCTGC
>NW_006399886.1:2655009-2671623 GCF_000299155.1 Elephantulus edwardii | reverse complement strand
TTTTTTCTATAATTATATTTTATTAATTTTCATAAACATTTGCAGAGATTTGGGGTTTCCATTCATTCATTGTTGCAATCAATTCTCCTTTTATCCTCCTTAATCATTGTCCAACTCTCTGATGCATAACAAGTGATTGCAAAGACCATGGCCTCTATCAGGTGCACCTTAGTCTCCAGAGAGACACCATTGCTCTTCAGTACTTTGGAGAGGTCCCTAACAGCAGACTTTCCCATGGCAATGCACTTTTTAATTTCCTGACTACTGGTGCCAAGTGTTGACTGTGGAGCCAAGCAAACTAAAGCTGTGAACAATCTCAATCTCTTCACTATCCATCCTGATGCTGTCCATTGGCCCGATGGTGAGAATCTTTGTCTTCTTGACATTGAGCTTTAATCCGTATTGGAGGCTGTAGTCCTTGACCCTCTGCAGCAAGCTCTTCAAGTCGTCCTCAGTTTTAGCAAATAGGGTTGTGTAATCTGCATAACACAAATTTTTGATAGATCTTCCACCAATCTTGACCCCACATTTCTCCTCACAGAGCCCAGCTTCCCAGGTAATCGTTCTGCATACAGGTTGAAAAGGTATGGAGATAGGATGCATGCCTGGCATACACCCTTCCCAATTTTGAACCAAGCAGTGTCCCCTTTCTCTGTTCTGATGACTGCCTCCTGGTCCAAGTATATGTTTTGTTTTAGAATGATCAAGTGACTCTTCTCAGAGTCAGCCACTGCTTGTTCTGATCCACACAGTCAAATGCCTTTGCATAGTCAGTGAAATACAGATAGATATTCCTCTGGTATTCCCTGCTTTCAACTAAGATCCATCTAACATCAGCTACAATATCCCTAGTACCACTTCTAAACCCAGCATGGACTTCTGACAGTTTTCTGTTGATGTGCTGTTCCAGTCGTTTTTGAATAATCTTCAGTAGAATCTTGTTCGCATGTGAAAGCAATGAGATTGTTCTATAGTTTCCACACTCTGATGGGTCACCTTTCTTTGGGATGGGAACAAATATAGATCTCTTTGATTACTCTTTTAAAATCATATACCAACCAGCTAATCAGTTACTGTACTTTTGTTGTCTGAGCTGAGTATGGCTCATAGTGACCCACTATGCCTGATGGCTCTGAACTGTGCTCTACTCTAAGCCAATCTCACTGTCTTTGACATACTTACCCTCATTACTCTATTTATTGTGTCAGTCCTTCCATTTTAGATCTTCTTGTCCTATGTTATTCTTCTACCCTTACAAGCATGATATCCTTCTTCAAGGACTGATTTCTCCTGGCAATACTTAAGGTGTATATGAAACAGAGCCTCAAATTCTTTGCCTTGGAAGATCTTGGTCTCACTTCTTCGAAGGCATATATATTAGTTCTCTTGTCGGTCCATAGATTATTCAGTACTCTTCTCTAGCACCATATTTCAAAGGTATCAATTATACCTCTGTCATCTTTGGCCATTGTCCAGTTCTCTGATGCATTGCAAGTAATCACAAAGACCATAGCCTGGATCAGCTGTATCTTTCTCTCTAGACTGACGTTATTGCTCTGAATCCCTTTGGAGAGGTCCTTGCCTGAAGATTTTCCTAATGTAATTTGTCTTTTGATTTCTTGACTGCTGGTGCCAAGAGTGTTGGTAGTGGAAACTATCAAGCTGAAATTGTTAAGAATATTGAACTTTTCTCCATCTTTCATGGTGCTGCCAATTGGCCGAATGGTAAAAATCATCTTCTTGATGTTGAGCTTCGATTCATATTGCAGACGCTAGTTCATGGCCCTCTGCAACAAATGCCTCAGGCCCTCTTCAGGTTTAGCAAAGCAAGGTGGTGTCGTTTGCATAACAGATGATTGATGAGTCTTCCTCCAATCTTGATGCCATATTACTGCTCTATACAGTAAATCCCAATATATGGCAGCCCTATGTCTGACAAAGTAGAACTATGCTGCTCAAGTTATTCAGTGGCAGAGTTTTTGGAAGTGCATGATAAACTTTTTTCTGTAATGGTCCTCTGCATGGACTCAAACCTCAATTTTAGTTCCTAGCTAAGACTATTAGTCATTCAAGGACTAAAACTTTGTTAAGGGTTCTAAAGGTCATTGACTGATACTCCAACTATTTTTTTTAATTTTTATACTGGTTTATTTACAAAGTTCTAATACATTGTTTTCTCACTGGACCTTTCCCATTTCCTTCACCACCTCAATGCTTGGCATAAAGTAGGAACTTAATAACATTAGACATTAATAGACAAGAAATATGACTCTGGACAAAATACTTGGATGCTAATTTAAACTTATTAGTTAGAACCCACCAGCTAGTTATGGAAGAAACATGTAGAAGTTTATAAAGATTACAGCCTTGTAGGCCTAAGGAGCAGTGCCATTCTGTCTCTTTGAGTTAAATTCAGTTCTATAAGAATGGGTTTATTTGCTTGCATTGTTGTTTTTGGTAGTAATACCTAATTACCATAGCAACAGTGATATGTGTGGCAGAAATAGAAAGAATAGAGATATTGTAGTTTTTGTTATATTTGTTTCACAATGTCAAATGTGTATGAAAACAACATCATATAAATTTTAGCTGAAGGAATTAGGTTAGGGCAAACAACCATCAATTTTCAATTATCTAACATTTAGTGACAGGAGGTCAATGATGATTGGCTGATTGACTGATTAGCAAGTGGTATGAAATTCCCAGAAGTGTCCCAGAGATATTAGATTCTGACTGAAATAGCTAATCTTTCCTTCATTCTCACTGAGGACAAACAAAAAGAAACTGAGTAGGAAAAGCATTAGAAATTACACTGTTACTGAATGAATTGGGTTTTATTTCCTTTGTTTTATTCTTAGGTATTGACTACTCCAAATAAATACACTAGGATTTATTTTTTAATCAAACAAGTTACAAGGTGCATAATATGTTTTGTTTAAAAAGTGAGCAATAGAAAAGAAAATGATAAATTATGTCTTTTTAATTGAAAATTAAACGCATATATTTTTAAATACTCATGCACTAATTTTTAAAAGCATTCTGTCACTTCCATTATTTGTGAATTTAAAATTTAAAGTTTTGTTTCTCAAAATGTACTATTCAGCTCAGATAATTACAGAAATCATTGCTGACAAATTAAATAACCAAAATGTTTCTTTAAGTTAGTGCCAATTTATATTTTTAAAAACAATAACTTGTCAATAAATCTTATTTATTTAGCATTATTTTTTACTTTTTATCTCTCTGTTTAAAAAATATTCACAATATTGTAGAATATTTATATCATTTTTATATATTACTATGAATTTTTAAAAATATCATAAATTAGCATGTTGACAAAATTAGGAAATAAGTGATTATACTTACTTTATGGTAGATATGAATATCCTAAGCTAGACACTTTACGAAGTGAAATTTTACATATTTGACTGTCCTAAAGCAGAGTACATTCTTATGGAATGCCTCATATTCAACAGTGTGTTTCAAATTTAAAAAAGAACACACACATCTTACATTTTAGATATGCATGAGTAATTATATAAAGCATATGAATTTCAAAATACCGGTAGCATTTTTAATTTCCCCCCAAAGTTCTTAATTACATCAATTATGCATTTTCCCCAATGAAATAATCACTGAAACAAACTTAATAACTGCCTAAAAGCTTTACAGAAATTTGCTCAGGAAGTCCATCTCCATGAAAAACAGTGCATCACATTCTGAGTCAAATATCATTGTTCTCGGTACAAAGATTCTATAGAATTTCCATGCAAATGTGTTATTTCAACCGTCTGACCTGCTTTCCTCCCCGACCTAGAATTTGGGGATGAACAGTCCCAGCCTTGGCTCCACTGGGGTTAGATGACAAGCACTTGACCCTTCCTGTGTGTGCGGGTGGTTGTCAGTTTTCCCTTCATCAGCTGTTGGGTATTCCAGAGCATCAGCTGGCTGCAATAGGTCTGAAATAGACCTATTAGCATCACAATACAGCATCTCGGTGCCTTTATTACTCATTCACTCAAATTAATTAATTTTTAATTTTAAACTACCTCAACAATTATAAATCAAGTCAGCCAGGGAGACTGAAAAGCAGACTGAAATATGAAACCAGCTGAGGTTTAACTCACAGAGGCTCAACCTATGCAATCTGTCTCTTTGAAGACCAGTATAAAAAAGAGACATATTACTCTATGCAGAGAATATTGAAAATATAGTCTGATGAATTATGTCCTGCAACAGAAAAGAGAAGTAGTGGTGATAAATATTTGAGATATGTTAGACCCATAAACTTTTGGATAGAGAAAAGCTAAATGTTTAAAACACAATGCTCCTATGAGTTCCCATTTACACTACTTGAACATAATATCTTGTTATGTTATCGTATGCTCTCTACACAGAGTGCTTATAGAGTTCAACACTAACACTAGCAATATTATTTTAATATTCCTAAAATATACTATTGTTATTATTTTGTTGTTTAGAATATTTGCTTAAGGAAAAATATTTTAGAAAATGGAATTGTTTTATTGCCTCCAATATCAACTGATGATCAAAATAGGATAAGTTAATTTTATTTTATTTGTGTTCTTTTTTTTTTTGCACAGGGGAAAGCAATGCAATTTAATTAGTTTCCGAATAAAACTTAGTAAATAAGCAACTCCTTGGAATAGCGGAATCATCTTTCACTGAAGATTGATTGGTTGGGATGTTCCATTGAGTGGGTATACCGTCAAACATATAGTACACAGGAATTTTTTTTTAATTTTTTCCTTCCATTGCAAAGATTAAAAGTGTGCAATCACTTTTTCATACAATGAAACTTCTTGTATTACATCTTTGAGCATAGAAATGCGACTGAATTTAGAAAGGTAGATATACTGGGTAATATTTTCTGCCCCAACTTAATAAAAACCTAGCAGTTTGAGACTGAATACAATTGGTTTCTGCTTCTGAGAATTAAAAAAAAAATTTAAAAATGGAGGGTTGTGGTAAGAGAAACTGGAAGAATCTGATTTAAAAACAATTTATTCTAATTTTGTAAATAAACTAGTGCCACAATTAAAAAAAAAAGGAATGAGTCCAAGATGACCAAATAACTCATGTAAATTCCATGTATATCTCTAATGTATATATGTTTTTATATTTATGTTAAGAATAATCTTTGTCAGTTTGTAATTTTTCATACTTTCTAGGATGTACTATGGTAAAAAATTAATCTTAATACATTTTAAAATATTAAGGCTGAGATTTAGAAAGGCTTCTAAAAGAAAAGTCATAAAATTCACTGGCAAGATATAAAACTATATAGATTTTTTTGTACTCCATAACAGAATACGTAACTATATTTCATTTTCTTAAAAAAGAGTACTGCAAATAAAGAGAAAAGAGAGACTAGCCCTTCCAAATATCAGGGCTGTGTCAGAGGTAGTGAGATTGGCACAGGATAGAGCAGGGTTTAGGGCTGTTTTACACAGGGTTGCTATGAGTCGCGACTCGACGGCACATAACAACAACAACAACAAAAATAGTAATTAAATGGAGTCAATATGAACTTGAATTGATTCAGTAGCAATGATTTGTTTGCTATTTGATTTGATCATAGTTACCAACAAAGTGAAATATTGTTGTTGTTGCTGTTGTTATGTGCCGTCGAGTCGTTTGCGACTCATAGCGACCCTATGTACAACAGCCCTAAACCCTGCTCTATCCTGTGCCAATCGCACTGCCTCTGACACACCCATCCCAATTACCCCAGTCACTGAATCAATCCACCTCATGGAGGGTCTTCCCCTCCTGCACTGTCCCTTTACCCTACCCAGCATGATGTCTCTCTCTAAAGACCTGTCTCTCCTTACAACATGACCAAAGTATGTCAGACGAAGCCCCAGAATCCTTGCCTCCAAGGAGTAGCCTGGTTAACCCTCTCTAGGATGGATCTGTTTGCTTTCTTGGCAGTCCATGGAACATTCAATACTCTTCTCCAGCCCTACAGCTCAAAGGAGTCAATTCTCCTTCTATCCTCCCTAGTCATTGTCCAACTCTCTGATGCATAACAAGTGATTGCAAAGACCATGGCCTGTATCAGGCTCACCTTAGTCTCCAGAGAGACACCGTTGCTCTTGAGTACTTTTATATAATCTATATAACCAATGTCAGAAAGCTGTAATATGACTAAGGATGATAGAAAGATAATTGATGACTTTGAGCTGTGTGGCAGGAAAGAAGTATTGAATATACTAAATACTGCCAGGACAAGAAACAAACTTATCCTAGATAGTGTGAAACCTGGCTGCTCCTTGAAGGCAAGGATTCTGAGGCTTCGTCTGACATAATTTGGGCATGTTGCAAGAAGGGACCAGCCTTGGAGATGAACATCATGCTTTGAAGTGTGGAAGGACAGCGCAAGAGAGGCAGACCCTCAATGAGATGAGACGGTTTGATTCGGTGACTGGGGTAATGAGGGTAGGTGCATCAGAGACAATAAGGTTGGCACAGGATAGAGTAGGTTTTAGGACTAATGTATGGCACGTAACAACAACAACAACAACAATATTTGATCTCAGGTTTAAAATGAAACTCTGCCACTATAAGTCATTTTGTTTTGACCCTTTGAGTGTCCAACCTATATTAACAGTATACTCTCCATTAACATTTCTTTATAAAGCTTTGAGCGGATATCAGGAGCTCATTTAGTTTAAAAAAAATATAGTCACAAAACATGATGGCGTTTTGGATAACCTCACCATATCACCATATCTTAAGTAAAGTGCACTATATAAATTAACACTTTGAAACTAATGGCTTCCATATCAAGGAAGGAAGTGGCAAGTTTTATTGACCCATCTGAGTCAAATCATAACCAACAGAATTGCCTTAGTTATAAAGTTGACAGAAAGTAAACAATAAAAAAAATGAAACCCATTCACACAGAGTACATTGTAATACTATAATGTATAGCTTAACTAATTAGTTTTTAACATGGTTTTTTACAGCTATACAAGATTTTATTGAATAAAGTCTATGAAAACATCTGTCAAATGGAAAATTAACTTGTAATGCAAGCTCCAGTATAAACCAAATTCTCTTTTTTGTTGACACTAAGATTTTATAAAATTACCTCACTAATGTAATTTGTATTCTAGGGTGCTGTTTTTTCCCCCTTCATTTATATGGCACTATTATCAGTTTTTTAAAGTATATTTAAATTTATCTGCCATTAACTATCAAGTCAAGATAGTATTATTTCTTATTTTATTAAATAATTTGTTAAATCCCTATCTACCTCATATACTTTAACTTTGGTTTACATGAGAAAAAAAAAACTTTCTAAACCCTTAGTAAAAGAAAGCTGCATTCAAATTTGTACAGTCCTATCAGAGTTTCCTTCATCATCCTGACTTCTAGCTACACATCACCTCGTGTGCAAGTAAAATTATGCTATGTTTTTATTTAGACTACAAAAAGAAACATTGGTGGCTAATTGTCAAGATGCCATGCTGCAATCCTGAAGGCATGCAGTTCGAGTCCACAGCTGCTCTGTGGGAGAAAGATGGAGAAACACCTCTTGTTCAATTAACTGCCTCTGATAAACCACTGGGGCGTCATCTGTGGGCCAGTTCTGACTATATGCCACACAATAACAACAGAGTAAAAGGATAACACAATCTTAGTTAAATCAGGTAACAGTATCTTATTTACTTTATAGGTGCAGCCAGAGAGCTACTAAGAAGCAAAGAAGGTGAAGTGTCTTTTCACACACTTTGGGAAAGTTATCATGAGAGTCCAGTCTCTAGAGAAAGACATCATGGTTGGAAAAGCAGAGAGTCAGTGAAAAAGTGGAAGGAAGACTCTAAATTAGATAAAGTGACATAGCGACTGCAGAAATGAGCTAAAGCCTCACAGGGTTGTCAAGACCATAAATAATTGGACAGATTTGATTGTATCATGTATTTTGTTGCTATGAGTCAGAGCAGATTTTCAAGAGCACTTAACAAACACACACACACACACACACACGAGAGAGAGAGAGAGAGAGAGAGAGAGAGAGCAGCTAAGATGGGTGGATGTCCTTGAAAATGCACTGATAATTGCCTGACAAAGAGAAAAAAATAGATACTTCTCACTGAAAATAATATATAGTGAAGTGTAATTTCCTGTAATTGACTGTATTTTGAAAATGGCAATTTCATCATTATGAAAACTATAAAAAAAGTGACATGCCATGGATATTCTCTATAAAAATAATTATGCACACACAACAAAAATAATTTTTATGTGTGGCAAGTCAAGACTTCCTTGACAAATTTATGTATGCTCAGTTTGACAATATGTCATTATTTGTTTTGTATGAGTCTATTTTAATAAATATATCATTCATCATCTTTACTGACAAGCTTAATTACATGGATAGCTTTATCTATTGTAATTAAACCAGTATAAAATAAAAATTTTATTTAGTAAAAGAATAGCTTTATCTATAGTACCTGGCTGCATAGGAACATCATGAAAGTTTAAAGTTTATTTTTTTCCTACAAAAAAATTTCCTAGAGCAGGGTACTCAACATTACAGATATGGCTTTAAAGAAAAAAATTACTTTCTACAGCATCCCAACCATCTGTACTCTATTCAATTGTGTGAAACGGAGGCTAACTCTGAGAAGAATGAAAATCCTAGAACACTTGATTGTGCTTGTGTGAAATGTACACTTGGACCAGGAGGGGTTGTCAGAACAGATCAAGGAAACACTGCATGGTTCAAATTAAAGAAGGGTGTACCCCAGGGATGTATTCTCTCTCCATACCTTTCAATCTATATTCAGATCAGATCATCCAGGAAGTTGGGCTCTATGAGGAGGAGTGTGGCATCAGGATTGTAGGAAGACTCATCAACAACTTATGTGCTTGCTGAAACTCAGGAGGACCTGAAGCATTTCCTGCAGAAGGTCAAGGACTGCAGTCTTCAATATGGATTGAAGCTCAACATCAAGAAAACAAAGATTCTTACCACTGGGCCAACTGACAGCATCATGACAGCTGTGAAGAGATTGAGGCTGTTAACAGCTTTAGTTTGCTTGGCTTCACAATCAACATTCTTGGTACCAGGAGCCAGGAAATCAAAAGACAAATGGCATTGGGAAAGTTTACTGTCTTGGACATCTCCAGAGTATTGTAGAGTAACGATGTCGGTCTGGAGACTAAGATGTGCCTGATACAGGTCATGGACTTTGCAATTATGTGCTATGCATCAGAAAGCTGGACAACAATTAGGCATAGTAGAAGGAGAATTGATGCCTTTGAGCTGTGGTGTTGGAGAAGAGTGTTGAATATAGTGCGGACTGCTAAGGAAACAAAGCTTTTTGTCCTAGAAAGGGTGAAACCAGGCTGCTTCTTGGAGTCAAGAATTCTTGAAGATCCATGTGTCATAATTTGGGCAAGAAGGGACCAGTCTTTGGAGAGGGACATCATTCTTGGAAGGGTGGAGAATCAGTGCAAGAGAGGAAGACTCTTGATGAGATGAGATGAATTGATTAATGGAGGTAGGTGTGTCAGAGACAATAAGGTTGGCTCAGGATAGAGCAGAATTCAGAGTTGTTATACATAGGGTCGCTATGAGTTGCAGCTGACTTGACAGCACAGAACAACAATATGAATGTATTGCAGTTCACTCACCAACTCATATTTTAATCAATCTACTAGTTTTCCAGGTCTTAACATATTTCAAGAGAACTCTGAGGGCCTAGTGGGTAAAAAGTTGTACTGCAAACAGAAGCATGCAGTTTGAACCCACCAGCTACTCTGAGAGAAAGATGAGCAATTTTCCATGTGATTTAGAGTCTTTGAAAACCACTGATGGGTGAGCTGTGAGTCAGTTTTGTTTCCACGGAAATGAGTAAATATACTGAATAGTGTTTTATGAATATATATTACAAAGAATAATCTTCTTGGGTTTATATCTAGTAGGGCAATGGCTTAGTTTTCCTATGTGATGTGTCACAGCTATAAGATTTCATTTATATTGAAAGGACAGCACGTGCCTTTATGTCTACATATGATTTTGATGTTGTTGTTAGGTTCTCTCAAGTAAATGATGCCTCTAACGAACTCTATGAACAATAGATCGGAACTTTGCCCTATCCTGCATCATCCTCATTGTCTGACACGCTGGTACCTATTGCTACAGCCACTGTGTGCATCCTCTTGTAGAGCATCTTCCTTGGTTTTCCAAACACTAGCCTTTCTTGCCACATCCAAAGTATGGGAGACAAAGTTTCGTTATCCTTGCCTTTAAGAGCACACAAGTCGCACTTCCCCAAAGACTTTGATCTTTTGCTAGTCCATAGTATATTTAATACTCTTTACCGACGCAAAACAGATTGGAGGAAGATGTAGGCAAGAAACAATGGGACCAGATAATAAGAGTATTGATGAATAACAGTAAATCATGTTATAAAACACAACGAATTATTATATAAAATACAATTTACATGAATGAAATACAATGCATACAAATAATTTTAAAATAAAATAATTTTTTTAAATAGAAAAGTTTTTCAAAGGCATTAGTTCTTCAAGCTTCTTTATTCACTTGTATTGGTACTTGTGAGACTATGTATGCAATTACCCTTCAATGATACAAAGATCTCCTCTAAGTATACATAGCAAAATCAATGTAACTATCTAAAAATATATAGCTTATAAGAATTATTTTATTTAAAGTTGTTTCCAGGAAACTTAATAGTTCCTTACTACAACGGAAACTATAATTGAAAGTCTACAAGGGAAGAATTTATAAGGGAAGAATTTATTTTAGGTAACTTTAGCCTTTTCTTGCTGACTCACTCCAAAATACATTCCTTTATCTCAGTTATGCCTTTCACTGTTTGCCTCAGAAAGAGGTAGTAGTACACTTTAGTCTCAGGAACAACACAAGGACTAGAGCCAACTGTAATTGAGTAACCAATATAACTTTCACTCTCCTCTTACAGTCTTCCAATCAACAGGAATTCAGCAGATAAGAAAAAGCAGCAGCAGCTAGTGCAAAGTTCTGAAGGTTTGGCTCAGCAGGGGAAGTAGAAGCAAAAAGTCATGTCAACAACAATAACAATGAAAACATTTTTAAAGGCTTTGATCTTCTGAATAGTTCTGAATACCAAAGGCAAGACCTGCTGTTCATTCCTCAGCAACTGGGCAAGAAGAACAAACTACCTCATTTGCACATGCTAGTTCAATGCCAAAGAGAAAAAAGAAGTAAGGAGACAATGTAGATGTCTGAGAAAGCATTTCAATTACTTTGACAGTATTATTATTATGCCTACTATAACCAGAAAATGTCACTGATAAAGAAGGCCTTCCCATTTTTCTTTCTAAAATGATCTTACTTCTAACAGTTCATTTTCAGAAATAATAGCATAATCCTGACAAAATGAACAAAGTATGATTAATCTTCTGAGAGGAAAAAGTATTCTTTTCTTAAATTCTAATCTTTTTGTTCTCAAGTGTCATTGCAGTTATGTAGGATAAATATTTAGACATGGTATGTCTATGGTCTTGCATAATGAGAGAAATTACTACATTTTACTTAAATTCTAGACTTTATCATGCCATCTTTGGATATAAACAGTGGGTCATTTTTTTCCACAACCTGAAGAGACAACTAACTTTTTACATATTTAATTTAGGTACAAGAATAAAATAATTCTGACAGCTATGATTTTGTTTCAGTTCATTCTATGTATCTACTTGTGATTTTGAGAATGATCTGAACAAATGATGGAAAAATAACAAGATCTTTCCTATCCTGGTCTGTAGGGGAAAACCACTTAGTGGTTTCAAACCACTTGAGGTTTGGTTTCAAATCCATTATACCCACAGGAAAACAAGCAAACAAACAAACAAACAAACAAACGAATAAGCCTATTGACATCAAGTTAATTTCAACTCATAGTGATCCTGCATGATGGATTAGAACATTCTGGTGTGTTTCCTATATTCTTTACAGGGGCAGATTGCCAATCCTCACCATGAGAAGCTGCTGAGTTCTAAGTGCTGACCTCTAGGCACCTGAGGGCTAAACTGTTAAGTCAATTTCATCTTGACTATTTGACTATTCCAAATTTTAAGAGAACATTTTATACAATATAATATAAACTGTACTTCATTATTTACTCTGAAAAAATTATAAATGTCTCTGTGCTTAAATTGAATTTCTAAAAATGTTATCTTTCCTCATTAAGCTCTCTGCCCTTGTGCTGATTTTGATTCATAGTGATCCTGTTGGGCTAGGTAGAACTGACCCAACAGATTTCCAAGGCTGTAAATACTTGTAAAAGCAGGCTGTGTGCCTCCAAATGGCTGGTGATTTGAAAGTATCGCCTTTTTTAGTTAGCAGCTAACCATCTAAACCACAATCATATCAGAGTTCCCTTTCCTCAGTGCTACCCGTGTTTCCAATTGACCTAAACTTTAAGCATATATCTAAAATAAAGCATATCTCCATCATTTCCACTCAAATTATACGTACCAAACATTCTACTCTTTGGATTAAAATTATTTGAGTCCTATAATAACTTAGTTTCCCTGTGTAAAAGTATCTTTCCTAATCATTCCTTAATCTAGTCTATCAATCAATACAACCTCCCTACAAGACACACCTGGCAACCTGCTGCTTCTTCCTCTGCCAGTCAGGCTTCCTTGTGATGCCAGCCTTTAAGTTTTGTCCAAGTGATTAACTTGAGCCAACTGAAGTTTCTTTGATCAACCATAAAAAATTTTGACATCCATTATTTAAAAATGCGTATTTGGGATACTCTACTTTATGGGTAACTTTTTATAAGTAATTGCAGGCATGTGTGTTCTCGCTAATCATGGTTCAAGGATGAGCAAACAAGCACAAAAATTGGCTGTTTTCAAGTCAGCTTTACCTTTTCGCAAACCCACTTGTTGCAGAAGGTTTTTAATTGCTACTTTTCTAGAAGTAGTTCCTTCAAAGGTGAAGTGGGCCAGGGTGGATTTTGCACCATCCAGAGATTCTGCAAGTACAACGTACAGCATTCACATAACATGAGAACTTGTAAGAAATTCAGAATCTAGATTCTACCTCAGACCTACTGATTCAGAATCTGCAACAGCAACGTGAAATATTGTGGTAATGGCATTGGACCTCTTCATCTGACTTGTTAAGATGGGAAGGAGAAGAATTATTAACATCAACCCAAGGCTGATTACTATGAAGGAGAAGTTGAACATACCTCCTTTCTCTGATCTTTATACCAATTCTTTCATCAGCTGTCCTGACAACACTCATTATTCCTCAATTGGATTGATACCGTGTTGCCATGGCCACACAGAACTCACATACCATACATAACAGTTGACAAGTTTGTTAGGGAGGGAACAGCCTACAATTCAGGACCAGTAATCATTCAGAATATAACCTCCTTTGCATCAGAATAATGTTCAGATTATATCTAAAAACAGTGTTACAAACCACTGACAACCCTAATTCCTCACCCTTTTGATTCCTCTATATCTCAACCCCTTAGGTTATCCTTTAGTAAAACAGAACAAAATGCATTTAATTAATTTCTCTGAAATAGTATTTGATTAAATCACATGAGATCCAACACAACATTTACATACAAATTCTGTGCTATGTGATAGCCTTGTTTTTTTTTTTCTAGTCTTTGGAAAACTTTTCAACCTCTAACCCAACATTCAGCATTTGAAAAAATATAAAAGCTTTGGCCAGTAATCTTTTGGCCAATATCACTCTTGAGTTTTACATATCAATACTTTCTAATAAGACTATACAGTTCAAACACATCTAAATTTTGCTGTTGTTTTTGTGAACTCATAGTGGCCCAATGAATAGCCAATCTGAACCTTGCCCTAATCTATGTCGTCTTCACCATCTCTGAGACACGAGAACCCATTGCTGAGTCACAGTTTTAATTAATCAATTTGGAGGTCCTCTTCTTTGCTGACCCTCCATCTTTCCAAGCATGATCCCCCTCCAGGGAATAGCCTTATCTATCTACATGTTCAAAGTGTGGAAAATGATGGTTTGTTATCCTTGTCTCTAAAGAGCACTCTGGCTGCCCTCTTTCTAGGACGCATTTGCTTCTTCTTTTGGCAGTCCATGGGATATTTAGTACTCTTCTTTAGCACCATATCTCAAAGAGATAAATTCTTCTTCTGCCATACATATTTACTGTCCAGCTCTCTGATGCATGGCAGGTGATTGACAAGACCATAGCCTAAATAAAGCCATCTTGGTCCTCAAACTGGCATCATTACTCTTCAGTATTTTGAAGTCCCTGAAGCAGGCTTGCCCAATTTAACACATCTCCTGATATCCTGACTGCTGGTACTGCAGGTGTTGATTGTTTATACAAATAAGATGAAATAATTAACAGCTTCAGTCTTTTAACAATCCATCACAATGGTGACTGCAGGTTCTGTGGTGAGGATCTTTATCTTCTTGATGCTGAGATGTAATCCACACTGAGGACTGTACTCTTTGATCTTCTGCAGCAAGAATTTCATATCCTCCTCACTTTCCTCCAGCAATGTTGTGTCATTAGTATAATTCAGGTTGTTGGTTAGTCTCCCTCCAATTCTGATGCCATACTCATCTTCATAGAATCTGACTTCACAAATTGTTAGTTCAGCATAGAGATTCCGTGTTCCCTCCAGTGTTCCATTCAGTGCTCTGTTCTCTAATAGCCTCTAGGTGTATGTGTAGATTCCATTCAAGCACAATTAAGTGTTCTGGAATTCCCATTATTCTCAATGTGAGCCATAATTTGTATGATCCATGCAGTCAAAAGCCTTTTAATAGTCAATAAATCCGAAATATGCATTCTTCTGATATTCTCTACTTTCAGTCAAGATCCTTCTGATATCAACTATCATAAATGGTTGCAATAGTATAAGCCAAAATATGTTTATTATCACAATCCTAAGACAAAAATTTTTCTTAATTTTATAATTATAATTATTAATAAAATACTGATCAAAGCTATATAGATTTACACATTTCTAAAATGTATTAGAAGTTCACACCTAGCTGAAACTAATTATGTATTTTTCTCCAATAAGTGTGTTGTCCCTTATTCTGGTGGGTTTTGTGTAAGCTCTGATACATCTTGTCATATAAATAAACAGAATAAGGATGAATATAGTATCTTTAAACACATATAACTATTTTGAAACTATCATTAAAATGATACTAATTTAACCATTGACAACTGCTTTAGGTATACCTCTATTTTGAGAAAATAAAATCAAATGACTGACAACAATTGGCTTGAAATAAGATTTGCTACACATTCTTTCATATTCACAACACTAATCTGCAAATTCCCTTTTGTTTAGCACTTGAAACCTGAAGCAATGACCCTTACTAAGAATTCATTTGAGTGATAGGAATGCTTTTCCTTACAAAAAAGAAAAAAGCAAAAGTGTAATTGTAAAAACAATATCAACAAAGTTTGGTCTTAAAACATAGTCTAGTTTTCAGACAAGTAAATTTCTGCTCATCCAGAAATTGAAGGTAGGAAAACTAATTCCTTGAAAACCATACATAATTCTCATGAACTCCTTGGTAAATCTTCATATATATCCAATAGGCATTAACTACAACATTGAAAACTGCTCCTTTAGAAGTTTTGGGAAATGTTTTTAAGATTAAAAATACCTATGTTCTAGGTTGTGGGTAATATGAAAGTGTTTCCATTCACACAACACATGCATACTTTCTTTTGTATGTTTGTGAGGTACACATTCACTAGATTACACATTTTAATTTTTCAAAGATAGTATATCTTATATAGTGTTTCTTGTATGCCTTGAATATAATATATTTGTGTGAGTGAGTAGGATGAAAGAATATATAGCCTTTAATATGGATAACATCTCCAACATCAAGAGAACAAAAAACTTCACCATTGACCAATAGGCATATTATGATGTTGTTGTTATTAAGTGCCTTCGAGTTGTAGACGACTCATAGTGACCCTATGAATGAAAGGCCTGAGCACTGTTCATAGAGTTTCTGGAGGCAAGCCATTTTAGCAGTGGATGCTACTCCTGCTTCCCGGCTTGTTTTAATCGGGAAGCTCCAGCAAACTGCCCACCATGGGTAACAATTATCACATTTGGCACAACAGTGTCCCAGTGTTCAGCATCACAGTAACCACAAGTTACCTCTGTACAGCACTGCACAGACCAGTGCTATACCACCTAGAAGAATGTTTGACAGAAACCAAAAAATTGAATCAGGCATTGACTTCAACTTTTTCCCATCTATATTATGATGGAGAAAAAGTTGAAGTCAATAATGTTAATTTGCTTGGATCTACAATCAATACCCTTAGTACCTACCAGCAGTCAAAAGATGTACTGCATTGAGAAAATATGCTATAAAGAAGTCTATGGGGGAGAGAATAGTCTAAAAGTATTATATTTTAGGGCATTATTTTTATCGTAGGAGTATGCAATGAGGGTTGTAGAGTGGATTATATTTGGGGCTAGGGGGTGGGGTTTGGGGAGGTGTGGGGGGGATTGTGTACCAATGAGGGAGTTTTTCTTTTGCGTTTCAAGGAGAGGAGCAAA
>NW_006399886.1:2650304-2654197 GCF_000299155.1 Elephantulus edwardii | reverse complement strand
CAGTTGTGTGTGTGTGTGTGTGTGTGTGTGTGTGTGTGTGTGTGTGTGGTGTTGGTGTTGTTGATGCTTTGTGCCATCAAGTTGGAACAGATCCATGGCTGACCTTCCACTGGGTTTTCAAAGGAAGTAAATCACACAGGAGGAAATTGCCTGTCCTTCCCCCCAAAAAAGGCTAGTGGGTAAAATCCATATGTCATAGAGAAAGGCTAGTGGGTAAAATCCATATGTCATAGAGACTGAAGCACAGCTTCTTACCGCTAAGCCACCAGAACTCTCTCTACACACACACACACACACACACACACACACACACACACACGGGAAGTGAGAGAGAGAAGCCTGATGTGAGTATATTGTTGTGTTTTGTATTTTAAACTATAATGACATTTTTTATTTACCTTGTCAATTTTATGCCATATGATGGGGAAATAATTCTACTGTACACAATTTATTTTGGTTGAATGGACATGACATTGTTATTATGCTTCTGAATATTTATCTTCAAATATATTGTATTACAAGAGCACTATGCATAGTATAATGAGTTTGTCAATAAACTGTTATTTGTTAGGCATGGACATGAATGATAGAAAATCAATTCACTCTACCTATGCTGACTGGCTTTCTTTCCCATTAGCATTTTTAACATTTTTTTAAACAAAGAGCACTATACTCAAACCAAATTTTCATCTTTAATATTCGGCTTTCTTTTCTCAACATTTGTTCATGATTTACAAAGATATACAGCTATACACGTTCTATCCATGAATATCAACAAATGAGTGAAAGTTGATTTCAGCTAAAATATATTTTCTTTTATTCTTAAAAGTAGATCTCATGGTATCAGGGGACTGACTATATGTCTAGCAGCATTTCTAAGGATACAGAAAGTCAGTTACAGTAAATCTATTTTATAATGTTATCACACATGCCAAACATAATATTGAACTACTAACAAAATGGCTGTGTTATGAACAATACACTATAATCAACCTTGTAAATTCACTGTACTTACAGCCATAACATGCATGTACTTTGTTGAAAGAAACCACAGTGCTGAAAGCAAATGTGAAACTTATTAAATGAATTTTTGGTAGCTTAAGTCATTTAACCTTCCAATTCAAACAACCTAATGTAAGAGTTAGTCATTCTTGGACATGGGACATTATAAATAAACTGCCCCAAATAATAGTCCACATGTTAAAGAATATTCTAACTCTGATTTTTCCTGATGTGTTCAACTAAATAAAAATAATTCTGCTCAAACTTCTGAAATCACATTTAATGTGATGAAATAAGCACCCTGCTATGAGTTACAGGTGACTTGAAGGCACATAACAACAGTACCCAAGCACATATAAATATGAGGACTAACAAGTTTGTTAGGATTTCTTCCCCTGGAAGGCAACAGAGCATTTGAGGAATTTTGTCTCGAGTTCCAGAATTTAAAATTTATCATGACTTAAATGATGTTTTATTTAACATACTGAATAGTGACTTAAATATTTTACCTTCAGTGATGTATGAGTATCTTAACTCAATTAAATATTTATTCAACAAACACACAAGAAATAAATTATGATTTATACATTAAAATCAGAGACCTGGAAGTTATCCCTTGGGTTTCTATCCTCAATATTTAAACAAGACTACCTCTAAAGGCTGAGGTCAATTTTCAGAATTTCCAAGAGAAAAGCTATTACTTATTTCTCAAAGGTATTTTAAACCAATTCACTTGTATAAGCAAACCAAAAAAATCAAGACCTTTAACTGCAATGGCTGCCCCAGATCTAAATTAAACTCCACTTTGAATTAACCATAGTTTCCCTAAAAAATCTGTTTCTGCTGCTCTGAAGAGATAATTCAACTTATCTTAAGAATTTAACTACTTGAAACCTAAAAAGATAAAAACTCAATATTTTATTTGAGGAAGGAATTATTTATTAGAAGATGTTTTTAAAAGTGCTCTATTGGTCTCTACCCAGCCGGAAGAAAAGGAGAGAAGAAAATCATAGACGTCTGTGGTGTTGTTATGCACTTCATAGCACCCCTATGTACAATAGCTCTGAGTCCTGCTTTATCATGAGCCAATTTGTCTCTGACAACCCCTCCCCTATTGTCTCAGTCTCTGAGTCAATCCATCTCATCCAGCTTTTCTCTCTTATGCTGTCCCTCCACCCTTCCACCCATGATGATATCTTTTTTCCAAGGACTGGTACCTCCTTGCAATTCACCAAAAGTGTATCAACTAGAGTTTCAAAATTTTTGCCTCCAAGGACCAGCCTGGTTTCATTCTCTCCAGAATGGACCTGTTTGTTTTCTTAGCAGTCCGTGGCATATTCGTGTCAATAATTCTTCTATCATTCTCAATCATTTCCATCTCACTGGTGTATAGCAATTAATTGCAAAGACCATAGACTGGATCAGGAGCACCTTAGGCTTCAAACTGACACTGTTGCTCTCCAGAGAGGCCTTGACGGAAGATTCTCCCAATTCAATCCATCTTTTGATTTGCAGGCTGCTGGTACCAAGAGTTTTGTTGATAGTGGATCCAAGCAAACTTAATCTGTTAAAAATCTTAGTCTCTTTATCTATTGTGATGCTGCCAATTGGCCTAGTGGTGAGTTATCTTTGGTTTTCTTTTTTTTTTGGGGGGGGGGGCTTCAATCCATGTTTAAGGCTGAAGTCTTGACTTTCAGCAGCAAATGTTTCCAGACCTCCTCAGTTTCAGCAACCAAAGTTGTGTCATCTGCATAACTCAGGTTGTTGGAGAGTTTTCCTCCAATCCTGACACCACATTCCTCCTCATAGAGTTCAGCTCCCTGGATAATCTATTCAGCACATAGATTAAAAAAAATATGGAAGTAGGATGTATCCCTGGTGTACAACTTTTCTGCTTTTGAGTCATGCACTATTTCTTTGCTCTGTTCTGACGACTGCCTCCAGGCCGAAGTATAGGTTACACATAAGCACAATCAAATGTTCTGTGATTCTCATTCTTCTCAAAGTAAGTTACAGTTTGTTGTGATACACACAATCAAATGTATTTTCATATACACATTTATCTGGTATTCTCTGCTTTCAGCCAAGAAACCATTTAACATTGGCTATAATGTCCTTAGTGCCATGGCCTCTACTTAACCCAGCCTGCACATCTGGCAGTTCTCTGTTGATGTGCTGCTGTTCCAGTTGTTTTTGGATCATTTTCAGCAGGAACTTGCATGCATGTGATAGTAATATTATTGTTTCATAATTTCCATACTTTGGTCATTTTTTTGTTTTTTTGATGGGACACAGTATTTACTCACTAGGCATTGGCAAAATGAAATAGATTGGCATGGGACATTTTGAGTCAGATATACTACACTGTAAGTAAAAAGGTGAGAAAAAACAGGGTCACATTCATAGTTAAAAAGACCATTTCTAGATCCATCTTGAAAAACAATGTTGAGAGTTACAGAATAGTATCCATATGCATACAAGGAAGACTTGTTAATATCAATTTGATTCAAATTTATGCACTAATAATCAGAGCCAAGGAACAGGAAATAGATGACTCCTACCAACTGTTGGAATCAGAATTTGATCAAACATGCAATCAGGATACACTAATAATAATCGGTTACTGGAATGCAAATGTTATAAATGGAGAAAAAGATAAGTAGTCAGGAAACATGGATTTGGTGACAGAAATTAGTCTGGAGACAGATTAGAGAATTCTGTACAAAAAATTATCCATTTGTTGCAAGTACCTTTTACAAGGAACACAAATAGAATCTATCCACATGGACCTCACCTGATGGCCTACACAAGAATCAGATTGATTACATATGTGGGAGGTAAAAAATGGAGACACTCAAGATCAGCTGTGAACTATAGTTCAGGTGCTGATT
>NW_006399886.1:2638706-2643074 GCF_000299155.1 Elephantulus edwardii | reverse complement strand
AGTAACTCTTAACAACTTTTGTTATAGAGATGATACAACCTCATTTGCTGAAATTTAGGATGACACGAAGCCTACGCTGCAGAAGCTCAAAGACTGCAATTTTCAATATGGATTGAAGCGCAACACCAGCAAAATAAATATCATCATCACTGGGCCATTTGGATACTTCATGGTAGATGGAGAAGAGATTGAGATTGTTAAAAACTTCAGCTTGCTTGGTTCCACAATCAACACTCTTGGAGCAGCAGTAAGGAAATAAAAAGATTAATTTAATTGAGAATGTCTGCTGTCAGGCACCTCTCTAGAGTACTGAAGAGCAACAAAATCAGTCTAGAGTGTAAGGTGTGCCTTATCCAGGTCATGGCCTTTGCAATTACTTGTTGTACCTAAGAAAGTGAAAAATGATTAATGATGATAGAAGAACTGATAACTTTGAGTTGTGGTACTGGAGAAAAGTGTTGCACAGAACATTGACTGCCAGGGGAACATCAGGTCATACCTAGAGAGTGTGAAACCAAGATCCTCCCTGGAGGCAAGAATTTTCAAGCTCTGTCTCACATATTTTGGACATGTGGCCAGGAAGGATCTTAAAGAAGATCATCATGCTTAGATGAGTGGAAAGACAACATAGGAGAGGAAGACCCAGGATGAGGTGTGTCGAGTCAGTGACTGGAAAAGTAGAATTGGGTCTGTTGGAGACAATGAGATTGGTTCAGCATAAGCTCAGGGTTCAGAGCTTTTGTCCATAGGATCGCTATGTGTTGCAGGTGACTCGATGGCAACATAACAACAACAACAGTTTGACCAAAGTATGTGGACTGAAATTTTAGTAACTTTGTCTTCGAATTACTTTTATTTAAAACCAACTAATGACTCTCATTATCATAAGGTTATGCTGTTACAGCTTCTTTCAAAGTCCTTGAAAGTCATTTTTTTCACATCCACTGGAGCTTAGTTATTTGAGTTATTAATAATGATTATATGCTATGGGGGACAATGTTTATAATTTTATAACCATTATATTAAAATTGTGACATTAATAGAAAACATTTACTACAACTTGATGTTAATTTTTGAAAATGCTATGATTAACTTACATCCCAAAGAGTTCCTAAAACAGAAGAAATTAGAGGAAAGGACCTTGACAATGTTAGGCAAACTCCATCTAAATTATTGTTTTATCTTTTACACTACAGTGAACTAAAGAGGACTATTCTCATGAAAAATTAATAGTTTAAGCCCATCAAAGAAAAGGTTTTAAGGCTTCAGTAAGATGAAACTCACACGGAAAAAGTCAGGCTGTTACCGAAATCTTAAGACTGCTGTTGTTATTGTGTGCCATTGAGTTCCCTGCAACTCATAATGACCCTATGTACAACAGCCCTAAACTTTGCCCTATCCTGTGCCAATCTCACCATCTCTGACACATCTGCCCCCGTTATTACCCCAGTCACTGAATCAATCCATGTCATAGAGGGTCTTCCTCTCCTGCGCTGTTCCTCCACACTCCGAAGCATGATATCTCTCTCCCAGGATTGTTCCCTCCTTGTAACATGTCCAAAGTATGTCAGACGAAGCTTCAGAATCCTTGCCTCCAAGGAACAGCCCGGCCTCATGCTCTCCAGGAGAAAGCTGTTTGTTTTCCTAGCAGTCAATGGTATATTCAATACTCTTCTCCAATACCACAGCTAAAAAAAAATTCTCCTTCTCTCATCCCTAATCATTGTCCAGCTCTCCAATGCATAGCAAGTAATTGCAAAGACCATGGCATGTATCAGGCGCACCTTAGTCTCCAGACTGATAGCTAAGGTGAATTAGCTTAACACTAAGCTAATGTTAATGATTGACACTAAACGTTTTCTCCTTAAATTTTTACATGTTTCTAAAATAAGAATCCAGCCAAATAACACCTATCTAGGAAAAGAGAAAAAGATTGAAATACTAAAGAAATACTTACTGGGAAAGTTTACTGGAGTTGTTGGGCATATGGTCTTTTATTGTTACATTTACCCTTGTTAAAACATTAAGTATTAAGGTAGGGAGTTAAAATTGAGCTGATGGCATTGGAAAAAAATAAGATGCCAGGTATTGATGGAATACCAATTAAAGATATTTCAACAAGGGATGAAGCCCTGGATGTGCTCACTAGCCTATGTCAAGAAGCTTAGAATACAGTGCCTTGGCCAAAGCTTTGTAGCTTTTTGTTGTGCAGCCCCCTTTATTCCTGTGAGCATGTATTTGTTTGCTTACATCACTCTATATAAACATAGCTCTCCTTGAACAAGTTGGAACACTACAATACCCTGCCTGTGTACTAGTATTTTTTCTTCACTGGCAAATCTAATCTATCTACCTTCCAATAAACCTCTTTCATTTCACTCCTAACAGAGTGTAAGATTGACTGGTGGTACTTTGTTATTATACAGAATATTTTTTCAGATCATTGAAAATAATTTAAAAATATACTGCATAGCACAACTGTTACAAAATAGAACTGACATGGGGGGTTAAGGGGAGAATAGGAAAAGAGTGGACAAGATAATGAACACTAACTGCATTGGAACAGATGAGGGGAAAGGAGTATATGAGTAGGCATTGTTTGTATGACAACAGTCTGGAAAAAGAGATTCATTGCAAAGTGGACTGAGGAGGGGGAAGAATGGTGAATGGTGGGAAATGTGCAACCACAAATGAATTTAAAAAGAATAAATAAATAAAATTATTGAAAACTACATATCCTGTTGTTCATATAACCATGTTGTTGTTGTTCTTAGGTGCTGTTGAGTAAGACTCATAGTAACCCTATGAACAACCAATCTGAACAATATCCTTTTGGTGCCATCCTCATAATGTCTACCACACTCAAAACATATTGCTTCAAATGCCATATCGGCCCACCTGTCTCAGAATCTTCCCCTCTTTCACCATCTCTCCATCTTTATAATCATGGTATACCTTTCCTAGGAATAACCTCTCCTAGCAATATATTCAAACTATGTGAGATAAACATCATTATCTTTGCTTCCAAGGAACATGCATTCATAAAAGGTAATAAATGCATATTTAATTAAACTTTAATTTAATTAATTAAACAGCCAATAGGCTGTGTCATAATGGATGGATAGGATGTTGAAACCATCAACAGTTTCACCTTGCTTGGATCCACAATTAACACCCTTGGTACAAGCAGTCAGAAAATAAGGAGGCATATTGCAATGGGAAAATCTGCAGTTAGGGACCTTTCCAAATTATTAAGGAATAGCAATGCCACTTTGAGGACTATGGTGCATCTGATTCAGGCCAAAGTCTTTCCAATTACTAGCTATGCATCTGAGACCTGGACAATGAATAGGAATAACTAGGGGAAAAAATAATGCCTTTGAGTTGTGGTATTGGAGAGGAGCACTGAACCTTACAAGGAGGGCCAAGAAAACAAATAGAAAAGTCTTGGAGAGGGAACAGCCAGAGTGTTCTCTGGAGGCAAGAACTATGAGGCTTCACCTAACATACTTTTGATATATTGCTAGGAGGTGCTATTCCTTGAAAAAGGACATGATGTTGGGAAGGATGGACAGATGGCAAAGGTAGATTAACAGGGTGACTGCTGCAATGGGCTCTTGTGTGTCAGGAAGGGTGAGGTTGGTGCAGAGCAGGACTGGTTTTGGATCTTTTGTTCATAGGGTCGCTATGAGTTGTACTCGACTCAATGGCAACTAACAACAACAACAACAATTAAACATTTCTAAAATTAAAGGCAGATTATTACACCATATGATGTAATACACAGGAATCAGAATGATGATATCTGTGGAAAGAATCACTGGAAAGGCTCAAAATCGTCTATGAAAACTAGGCCTGTTGTTTATTGTGGAACAGACCATCAACTACTCAGATGCATGTTCAAATTGAAGCTAAATAAAAGAAACTCCTGAGAACTGAAATAATGACCATGACTCTAACTCACCTGAATTTAAAACCCTTTTCTAAAGAAGAAAACTTACATTTGCAAACTAGCTAATTAGTCTAACTTAAATAAGAATGAGTTTTCTGTATTATTTAAAACAAAAACAAGGAAAAGAAAACCAACAACTGTCTCAGGAAAATAGTTTCTAATTTATAGAAAATTCAAAATACTATGAAAATATTTGTTGTAAGGGAAATAGACCTGAACCATGCTAGACAGACCATCAAAACCTAACAAAGTGATTTAATTCTGAAAACTCTATCATGGATTAGTCTAGATTCTAAATATCTTTGAGTTTCAATATTTCCCAACTAAGTGTGAAGAAATGTATAAGACAAATTGTGTATTTTAAAAAGAAATTTTATCCATTTTGGTATCTTTATTATATATGTGTATATACCTAC